>NC_081769.1:33510337-33512837 GCF_963082965.1 Carassius carassius | reverse complement strand
ATTCAGCAAGGATGCATTAAATTTATCAAAAGTTACAGTAATTTATTTATTTACTGTAATTTACTTTATTAATTTATTAAAAACATATAAAATTTAATTCAGCAAGAATGCATTAAATTTATAAAAATTCACAATTTATTTACAGTAATTTAATTTATTAATTTATTAAAAACATATAAAATATAATCCAGCAACAATGCGTTAAATTTATCAAAAGTGACAGTAATTTATTTATTTACAGTAATTTACTTTATTAATGTATTAAAAACATATAAAATATAATCCGGCAACAATGCATTAAATTTATCAAAATTCAAAATTTGTTTACAGTAATTTACTTTATTCATTTATTTAAAACTTTTAAAAATGCTTTCAGCAAGTATGCTTTATTTATTTACTGTAATGTATATTATTTATTAAAATACGAACAATTTTATTGAGCATGAACACATTAAATTCCTCAAACGTGACTGTAATTTGTTTATTTACAATAATTATTTAAATTAATTTTAAATATTAATACTCTTTAAGGAATGCATCAAGGAACTGATCAAAAGTGACGGCGCTTTTTTATTTATTTATTTAAAAATAATACTTTATTTAGCACCGATGCGTTAAATTGAGTGAAAATTAAAATGTTACAAAAGATTTCTATTTCAAATAAATGCCGCTCTATTAACTTTCTACTCTATCTGTGAATCCCGATGCACAACAATTTTCAACATTGATAATCAGAAATATTTCCCTGAGCAGGAAATCAGCATCTTAGAATGATTTCTGAAGATCATGTGACCCTTTTAAAATGTTCAAATACAAAAGAGTATAATGCAGCACAGTTTTCTGTATTTTTGATCATATATATATATATAGCACCATATGACAGCTAATGAAACGTCACAGCAAGTACAGTTAATAATAGAACGATCACAAATATTGCATTGTTTTTGGATGGAACAGGCAGAGGAACTGGACAGGATCATACCTAATAATAACTGAAGGATCTGATATAGTTTTAGTGTCACACAGACGATCTTTGTCTCGGTTGGCGAGTGAAACCGCAGGCGTTCAACCCCTCTGCTCCGAGTTTCCACTGGGCTTCAGTCACCAAAACAGACAGCAGCAGTGACAGGGGCCCATTTCCTGTTTCACACTTCCTGTCTTTACAGCTGCTGTTTATGTTCACCTTCTGCCCACCACAGACTCTATTATCAGATGACTTAGACTGAAGATGAACCCCACTAACTAAATATGAAGAACCACAACCATGTTTTTGCAAAGTGAGATTTTCCACACAAGTGTGTGTGGGTGTGTGTGTATGTAAACACACACACACACACACACGCACACACTCTTTTGATCACCGAGGCTGTATTAATTTGATTAAAAATACAGTAAATACAGTAAAAATTGTGATATGTTATTACAATTTAAATCAGCTATTTTCTGTTTGAATCTCTATTAAAGTGTAATTTATTTCTGTGATGCTCCGCTGTATTTTCAGCATCATTCCTCCAGTCTTCAGTGTCACGTGATCTTCAGAAATCAGAATAATATGCTCGTTTGCTGCTTAATTAATATAAATAATTCTTGATGCTCAAATATTAAATAACAATCCTTATTATTATCATGTATATGTACCTTTAGGATGAAAATGTGCTTAAATTGACAGAAATAATGTGACAAAGGTAAAAATATTATGCAATATATATATATATATATATATATATATATATATATATATATCTTCTCAATCCTATATATTTATTTATTACATTTAAAGCCCAATCTGCACATGTATGACCCATAACCCTAATTAATGTCAACATATTCAAATAGTATTTCTATTAACATTTCGACACTATACTAAAATTTCCATATAATATACAGTATGAATAGATAATTTGATGTTTATGCACAAAATATGCGTTCCTTGGTTTCAAGCAAATGAAAACATAAAAAATTAATTACAATGCAGTCGTTTTTATGAAGACACGCAACAATCAACTGAAACAATAAATTTATTGCTATAATAAATTAATGAATAAATATTCGATTAGATTCCCAGGGAAAATAATTAAATAAATAAAGTAAAGATTAATAAAAACTTGTGCTGTCAAAAAAGCACGTTAACACAGGCAATTATTTTTTTATTTTTGTACAGTTGTACGTGTTAAAAATATTTAACGCAATTAATGAACAGGCGGAGCTAGGGTTGTGGAGTGCACTATTGCCTTTAAGATTTCACATCAAAGCATGAAATAAACTTTGTGCATGCAACGTCGTGCTCAGTTAAGTGATGAAGTTACCAAAAATGTGATTAAAGCTGACTTGAAACTGTGCATGCATGCAATATATTTAATATGAGTCAGATTTAAGAGCATGGTTTTAAAACGATCCTGGAGCTCATCTAACACACTTTAATAGAGACTTTAAAAGGTAAAAAGAGTTGAGAGGTGCGTGTCACGTTCAGCAGTAGCAGCTCTTAAAGTAATAGCAGCCA
>NC_081769.1:33490337-33505337 GCF_963082965.1 Carassius carassius | reverse complement strand
TACAGTATAAAAAAACCTCTGCTTCTGCAATGATATCAGTTCACAAACAATATATCTCAGCTGATAATAAACAAACAATTGAATAATTGACATACAGCTGATTTATGTTGGGTAAATTGGGACAACCACAGCTGGTTCCAGTCTGGCTTAGACTCAGTGGCAGGGGTTATTTTTTTCTATTACTATTACAGTTTTTTACGATTGCTATGACAGATTTTTCAATACTTTTAACAATTTTCCAAAACTCTTAACACAGTTAGCACTACATCCGCCTGTGTAAGCTATACTATTAACACATTTCTTGTTGCTTTAACACAAAATGCATACAATTAACACAAATTTAAAATGCTTGAACTTCTTTTACACACAAGCTCAAACAAGACCAAAACAATGGATTTTTACTGCCAAATTTACCAATGATTTAACACTGTATGTCAGAACAGATAACACCATGTTCTAAACCTAACCTTACAGGCTAAAGTCAAGGTAAACAGCTGTTCATATTGTGAATTGAAACACAAATATATTCCCTGTATTTTATTCCATTGCTAATGAGAAACAGCTTATTGAAGTTATGCAAATATATAAATCACAGCTGATTCCCATCTAGGAAGCACACTCAGGTGTTGAGGTTCTTTCAATCACATGATCATATGTTCTAAAAGAGGACTCTTTGGGCTGATCTTGTGTGGAAAAGAAACAATATAGAGCAACACAAAGAAAGAAAGAAAGAAAGAAAGAAAGAATGCCTGCAAGAGGGAGAGGAAGACGAGTACCAGGACAAGGGAGAGGAGTGGGGCAAGGACAAGGGCAAGGACCAGGGAGAGGAGTGGGGCAAGGACAAGGACAAGGGAGAGGAGTGGGGCAAGGACAAGGACAAGGGAGAGGAGTGGGGCGAGGACAAGGACAAGGGAGAGGAGTGGGGCGAGAACAAGGGAGAGGAGTGGGGCAAGGACAAGGGAGAGGAGTGGGGCAAGGACAAGGGAGAGGAGTGGGGCAAGGACCAGGGAGAGGAGTGGGGCAAGGACAAGGACAAGGGAGAGGAGTGGGGCAAGGAAAAGGACAAGGGAGAGGAGTGGGGCAAGGACAAGGACAAGGGAGAGGAGTGGGGCAAGGACAAGGACAAGGGAGAGGAGTGGGGCGAGGACAAGGGAGAGGAGTGGGGCGAGGACAAGGGAGAGGAGTGGGGCAAGGACAAGGGAGAGGAGTGGGGCGAGGACAAGGGAAAGGAGTGGGGCGAGGACAAGGGAGAGGAGTGGGGCGAGGACAAGGGAAAGGAGTGGGGCGAGGACAAGGGAAAGGAGTGGGGCGAGGACAAGGGAAAGGGAAAGGAGTGGGGCGAGGACAAGGACAAGGGAGAGGAGTGGGGCGAGGACAAGGGAGAGGAGTGGGGCAAGGACAAGGGAGAGGAGTGGGGCGAGGACAAGGACAAGGGAGAGGAGTGGGGCGAGGACAAGGACAAGGGAGAGGAGTGGGGCGAGGACAAGGACAAGGGAGAGGAGTGGGGCGAGGACAAGGACAAGGGAGAGGAGTGGGGCGAGGACAAGGGAGAGGAGTGGGGCGAGGACAAGGACAAGGGAGAGGAGTGGGACAAGGATAAGGGAGAGGAGTGGGGCGAGGACAAGGGAGAAGAGTGGGGCGAGGACAAGGGAGAGGAGTGGGGCGAGGACAAGGACAAGGGAGAGGAGTGGGACAAGGACAAGGGAGAGGAGTGGGACAAGGATAAGGGAGAGGAGTGGGGCGAGGACAAGGGAGAAGAGTGGGGCGAGGACAAGGGAGAGGAGTGGGGCGAGGACAAGGACAAGGGAGAGGAGTGGGGCGAGGACAAGGGAGAGGAGTGGGGCGAGGACAAGGGAGAGGAGTGGGGCGAGGACAAGGGAGAGGAGTGGGGCGAGGACAAGGACAAGGGAGAGGAGTGGGGCGAGGACAAGGACAAGGGAGAGGAGTGGGGCGAGGACAAGGGAGAGGAGTGGGGCGAGGACAAGGGAGAGGAGTGGGGCGAGGACAAGGGAGAGGAGTGGGGCAAGGACAAGGACAAGGGAGAGGAGTGGGGCGAGGACAAGGACGAGACAGAGGAGTGGGGCGAGGGAGAGGGAGAGGAGTTAGAATGCGTGGTGGCGCTCAAAGAAGGACCAGAGCTAGGGTAACTGATCAAATAAGAGCAACTATCATTGACCATGTCATAAACCATGGGCTATCATATAGAGAGGCTGGTGAACGAGTACAACCAAATCTCAGCTGGGACACAGTGGCATCCATTGTCCGTATTTTCAGAGAAACCAACAGGTAGGATATTGCTTCTCCTACAGCAAAGTGTACTGTAAATACTGTAATATTACCATTTACAGTATTAGAGTGACTGTATGCCTTCGGTCTCTAATATGTAACTGTATTTTGTTCCTCTAAGGATTCAACGTCTACCTCCCTCAGGGGGCAGAGGAAAGCTCCTGAATGAAGAACAGGAACTTGCTATTGTCAACATGGTGATTGCTGACAATGAAATAAAACTGAAGGACATTCAGTCCAGAGTTGTAGAGGACAACCTTGTCTTTGGGAACATTGCAGCAATCAGCATAACATCCATTTCTCGGACTCTAGCTAAACACAGAGTCCTAATGAAACAACTATACAAAGTTCCTTTTGAAAGGAACAGTGAGCGCATCAAAGAACTCCGCACCAATACGTCCAGGTAAGGTTATGCAATACAGTCATTACTGTACTATACACAGTGTGTTTTGCAGTAAACTACTCTATAAACCTGGAGTACATTAGGACATACAGTAGATATACAGTACAGCACAGCATGTACATACACTGTGTCTAATTACTTTCAGAGAGTCATGGAGTTGGAGGCCAAT
Organism: Carassius carassius; assembly: GCF_963082965.1. Lineage (NCBI taxonomy): Eukaryota > Metazoa > Chordata > Actinopteri > Cypriniformes > Cyprinidae > Carassius > Carassius carassius. The sequence continues at coordinate 33,502,479 of NC_081769.1, read as the reverse complement.
CAAGTCCCACATGAAATTATCTATGTTGACGAGGTTGGCTTCAACTTGGCGAAAAGGCGTCGCCGTGGGAGAAACATAATTGGCAAAAGGGCCACAGTTACCGTGCCGGGCCAGAGAGGAGCCAACATCACCATGTGTGCAGCAATCTCCAACAATGGTGCACTCCTGCATAAATGTGAGATTGGCCCCTACAACACCGACCGCCTTCTCCTATTTTTAGAAGACCTGCACGAAAGATTGGTGCCAGAGGTAGAAAGGGGACAGGTGGGAGACCACTTGCCAATATATGTGATCACATGGTACAATGTGGCATTCCACCATTCCCGTGCAGTCACAGCATGGTTTGACGCCCATCCTAGGATGGTGTCCCTTTTCCTTGCTCCTTACTCCCCTTTCCTCAACCCCATTGAGGAGTTTTTCTCATCCTGGAGATGGAAGGTTTTTGACCATCGCCCACATGACCAAATGTCCCTCCTGGATGCAATGGATGCTGCATGCCAAGACATCACAGCTGAACACTGCCAGGGGTGGATAAGGCATGCAAAAAGATTCTTCCCACGATGCCTTGCCAGAGAAGATATCAGGTGTGATGTGGATGAGAACATGTGGCCAAATGCAGAAGACCGGGCAGATTAGAAGTTTACTTTGTTTTTTTTAATTATTATTCCGGTGCTTTTTCTGTTTGTATATCTTGCAGTAATGTCCTTTTGCAAATAAAGTCTTTACTGCAGCAATTCTGTCTCTGTCTTTTTTTTAGAACTGTAACTGTACATTCTATAAAGCTACTCTGAGATGGTCATTCATTTTTTGTGACAAGATGCATGCATTTACTAAACCCAACAAAACAAAAATGTAGAGAGGCTTCAAAAGAAACTACAGTGCAAAACACAATCTCTGATCAATACAATATACTGTACTGTCCATTGTATAAGGGCAGACCTGTCACATAAAATAATGCAGTTTCTGTAATTTCAGCTGATGATAGTGTTTTTTTTTGTCATTGTGTTATGATTGACTAAATGTTCCTGTTGGAAGAGAACATGTGTTAGTGTTTTGAATAATTATTTGATTTTGAAACATGTTTGCAGTGTTTTGTTAGACATAGTGTATTGTGTAAGTGTATTATTGTATTTTGAAAATTAGATTTGGAGTTTAGTTTACAATGTGTGATTTTGAGCATGAAATTAACCGTTTTGCCAATTGTGTGTTTTAGGTGTGTTGGTGTGTTAAGAGTTTAGGAAATTTGTTAAATGTATTGAAAAATCTGTCATTGCGATTGTAAAAAACTGTAATAATTATAATTATGACTTTAGCTGGTCAGCCACGACTTCCTTTTGTGTTGACTGAAACTCAATCAGATTAAGTTAGGGATCATATCTTTATTGTGGTATTACTCATATTATAAAAACCAAAAATTTAACTAGTTTTAACCAGAAACCATGTGATGTCCATTCCAATTGACACAGGTTCTGAAGGGGTTAAATACTCAATATTTATTTATCTACAGAGGCTCCACGTGGAATTTAGTTTAAAGATGTTTGCGTTACATGCATTTTGCATTAACTCATGTGTCCAAAGCTGTCATCTAAAATAATAATAATAATCTTGTTGCAAAATTTGACAAAAAATCAAGGCTGAATATATTTGGTAAAAATCCCATGTTATAAAATCCAGTATTTAAGACAATACTGGCTGAATAGACGGCAACGCTGACTTAAAATGTTAAATGTTTGTCTATTCCACATTCCTACATCTCAGACCTCAAATACATCAAATATTACCCTTTTTAGACATTGTTTTTAAAGTAAAGAGTAAAGAAAACACTACACAAAACTTACTGAAACAACAGTTCTTTATTTATCCTTGTAAGATCACAAGTACCTTTTCTCATTGGATCCAAGCAAATCAACCCACGAAGGAGAAACGCCAGCACTTACCTTGAAAAAACAGTTTCTGTGGCTTGTTAGCAGAGCGTCTGAGCGCGGCTTGTTTTTGCTGTACAGGGCATACATCGCAAACTGTTCGTCTTAACCACAGAAAAAACATTTATCTCTCACAGCATCTCGTAAGATTTCAACAGCATTTATCGAGAGCAACCTTCACAATTTCTGACATTGCACACTACACACATTATCGTTTAAAAGGTTGAGGCTTTATACAAATAAATGCATAATTGTATTTTAAAAACATTTTATTTTTAATTAAATAGCTACTCGTTTTATTTTAAATAAAGGGTGTTTTTAATTAAATAAATTATTAAAATAATGTAAAGAATACAAATAAATTTTATTTTTGAATAATAATGATTTATTTTACTTAATTAAGCAATTATTTGTTTTATTTAATTAATTCATTATTTTATTTACACCAAATGTTCTTTATTTAAACAATACATTTTATTTTAAATATTTACTTAATAATTACTTATTTACATTAAATAGTTTTTATTAAATAGTGTGTGTGTGTGTGTGTGTGTGTGCGTGTGTGCGTATTAAATACATACAAAAGTAAATTAATCTTCTTTATAAATAGTATTATAATACTAAATTATATTATATTTCCATAATTATTTATATAATTAAATCATTAAATAATCATTTATTTTAATTAGTCGTTAATTTTATTTACATTAAATTACATTCAAACAACTATAACTATGATAATCACTTGATTTGAATGAATTATTCCAATAAATAATTATTTTATTTTAAAATATTTAATTTGGTTTAATAATTAAATAATTACTTTTTATTTTCATTAAATAGTATTTATTCAAATGAATAAATACATACAATTTTTTCTTTGAATTTATTCACACAACTGAATAAATATACTTTATAAATAGTACAATAATACTAAATAGTATTATAATATAATAATGTTCCATAATTATTTATTTTACTTAATTATTAAATAATCATTTATTTTAATTATTCATTCATTTTATTTACATTAAATTCAAACAATTACTATTATGATGATGATCATTTGATTTGAATTAATTATTAAAATAAATAATACTTTTATTTTAAAAATTTTTAATTTCATTAAATAATTTTTATTTACATTAAATGGTATTTATTCAAATACATACAATCATTTATTTGAACTAAATGAAGTCACACAAATGAAAAAATCCACTTTATAAATAGTTTAATAATAGTATAATATAATACAATTTTATAATAATTAAATTTATTTCATTATGAATATACAGTAAAATAACAGTAAAATGATGATAATATTTATAATATTGATATTATAATGATTTCAGAAGACTGGAGTAATGATGCTGGAAATACAGCTGCGCATAAATGGAATAAATTATATTTTTACACATATTCAAATAGAAAACAGTTGTTTTAAATTGTAAAAATATTTCTACATTTTTATTGTATTTTAAATCAAATAAATGTGGCATTGTTGACCATCACATGGACTCACGTGTTTATAAGGAAGCAGCTGCTGATGGACAGCGGTGAATGAGCGCAGCTCTCCAGATCCGTCAGAAAATACTGTCTGTGGAAGTCACACAGTTTCTCCAAATTCCCTAAAATGATGCTGCACTTCCCTCGGAGGACCTGAGGAAGGTCCAGTCCCTCCATCTCTGGGAAGTAGTGCTGGATGATGTATCTGAGGGATCTGACGTACTCTCTCGATGGAGATCATCTCGTCCATGATGTGCTGGATTTTACTGAAACAGACAGCGTGAATGAGGCAGTTCAACATGTGTTAAAATAAGCTTTAAAATGTGGATTTATGGTCTACTTTAGCATGAAGTGCAATAAAAGATAAACCAATAGACCAAATTCAGTTTGAAAATCTCAGGCCACATTTAGTTTTATAATTGCATTAAATTATTCCAATTAAACAAGTACATAATAATATAACATTAATACTATATCATAAAATTAAAAAAAAACTAGAATTTATTACAAAAAAAAGATATTGTTATATTTTTTTCAGAAAGAAATATGAATATGAATATTATTTATGTTTAATTAATATTACAAATATTCATGTCTGTCTTTATCTTTATCATTATGATAATTTCTTTAATTAAATTATAATTTATTAATTAGATTATTAACAAATCTGAATTTTTTTAAATAATTACATTAATTAATAATAATAAAACAATTAACTTAAAAAAAATTATTGCTACTATTATTATCATCATCATCATTATTATCCTCATTTTATTCAAATATAATTGTTCATTCATCAAATTATAAAACAAAGTAATTGGTATTATTAGCAGATTTTCTGCGTCTTGTGTTTAAATGATTTAAACTCTTTTGAAATGTTTAAATTGGAAAGTGGTCAGGCTTAAAAACACATGAAAATGATAAGCTTGCGTGACGACACGCAGCAGTGGCCCGTCATCTGTCCTGAACTGATCGTCTTTTTAGGCTGGCCCCATCAAGACGGATGAGATCGCCGTTTTGTGTTTCAAACACATTAAGTCACCAATTTGTTTGTCATCTAAACCTCTTTCACCTATTTATTCGAAGTACCTCTGAGATTTTCAAAGAAAACTTTTAATAATCCGTGCATGTAAACATTTGTCTCTCTTGGTTATGGTCACATGACATGCGAGTAAACAAATCAAATATTTCATGTTTTTCAGTAAGCGTTTTATTCTGATCCATTTTAAAATGATTCGTTTTATTTCGATTTGTTATAAACCCCCTGTAGTTCTTTCACAAACCCAGTTTGGGAAACCTTGACATAATATTGATATTTAATGATATTTAATGCATTTCATGTTGTTGATAACAACAAATTTATTTTATTTATCACTCTTTGTATTTTTTATATCAATATGGTACAAGATTACAGTTATTAAGTTATCTACCCAGCATTGCATGCTATCCTCATTATAGTTCACATGGGATGTTATAGCATCGTGTGTGGTTGAGATCTAAAAACACAAACCCCTGAGTGATTTGATTGCATAACCACAATGCCTTATTTCCTACACTCAGAGCTTTATAGAGGAAATGATTAGGGCCTCTTATTTTATATATGCACCAAAAATGTATTCTTTCTCAAGGTTGCATGATGGAGCGTCACTCTTTCTTGAGAAGCAAAATGAAGTGGATTTGTCTCACATTTATACTCAAACCAAGAAAAAAAACAAGAGAGGAGGAGAGAGATTTCACATGCTCTGACACAAACTGAGACAGACGCACAGTCATCTACTCACAGGAACTGAGACGTCTCTGTCCACCAGAATCAAGACGTAGAGAGTTTGGGAGGACAGAAGAAATCAAAGAGCATTAATAAATCATAAAGTGTATATTTCAACAATTTAACAATGCATTTGCATGTTTGCATGTTGATGTTGGTAATGCATGTAAACTAATTCTTATTTCTTAGTGTTTGAACGTTTTTTAAATATTTATTTATTGTTATTATTAATTTATTTAAATTGTGGTTTTCTGATTTAATTGTTTGATTTTCTTCAGTTAAAAAAACTGTGTTTTTGAAAGCCCTTGTTTAGATCAATAGAGAGAGAGAAAAAACTAAAATAAAAAGACATGAATAGTTAGAAAGACTAAACTGATTAAATCAGGGATTTAAAGGGATTTTTCTTTTTTTTATTAATATTTAATAAAGTTATTTTTTCATTAATTCAACATTAGATAATGTTGACATGATATGCAGGCAAACAAAATAATTAATCTCAAGTGTTTAATCTGTTTTTATTTGAGTTAGATATTTATTTTAGTTGTACATTTTTATGATTTCATTAATTGCTAGCGAGTATTTTATTTTTATGGTTTTTATTTTAAATTATTGATTTATTTTTATTTAGCATTTTTATGATTTAATTAATCATAAGTTTTTTTTAAATTTGATTTAGATTTTTTTTTTATTAAAAAATGAATTATTTCTTTTAAGTGCACATTTTCATGATTTAATTAATTTTAGGTTTTTGATTTAGATTTTTTTTTAATTCACAAATTAATTATTACTAACAACCAAACCAGATAGTGATCAATTTTAAAACGGATTAAAAGATAATGTTTTAAAATATAAAACATAAATGTAGCCTATTATTAGCTGATACTTCACAACAAAAAACTAGTTACCAAAAACCAAACCAGACGTTGATCCCAATCATTAAAACTAAAAGTGAAACTAAAATTAAAACCATTAAAACATGTGACTTGGAATAAAACTAAACATAACATTTATTTATTTCAGCAGTTTCCAAGGCAACATTTTTCATTTTAATTTAGTTTAACTTGATGTAAAAAAAAAAAAATACAACTTAAAAATAAATAAATCAAAACTTAAAAATAATTATACTACTATAAATCACAAATAAATAAATAAATAAATTGATAAAGTAAAATAAAAAAATAAAAACTGATTCAAATTATTATGTGATATAAAATATTAAATATATGTGGTGAAATTTTAATTACCAAAAAAAAAGCAATAATAGTAAAGAGCTAAATAAGTGTAATAACCAGTGATGCAAACTACTCAAGGTTTGGGTATAATTGGAAAAATAGCCTGTCATTTATGGGATAGATCTAATTGAATGTGAATAGACTCAAAGCATTTTTCAGTTTTTTAGTTTTCAACACGCTTATGAATAAGAGAAAAGGTGTGCATATATTACAATTTTAATATAGTAAAAATATAGTTATAATATAGTATAATATAGTAAAATATAGTATAATTATTATAGACTATAACATTTTTATATATGACGCATATTTTAAAATACAAAACTTATTTAAAAACAAGAGTTTGCAAGAACAGGGTTTCTTTACATTTTCAAAAATCATGATGCACAAAAAGCATGAACATTTTTGCAAACAAACCCTTCATATCTTCAGGTCTTCTGCTGTTGGAGCTCATCCGCCTCAAGGTTGAGCGTGTTGTGGCTTCACAAATGCTTTGCTGCATACCTCGGTTGTAACGAGTGGTTATTTCAGTCAAAGTTGCTCTTCTATCAGCTTGAATCATTCGGCCCATTCTCCTCTGACCTCTAGCATCAACAAGGCATTTTCGCCGACAGGACTGCCACATACTGGATGTTTTTCCCTTTTCACACCATTCTTTGTAAACCCTAGAAATGGTTGTGTGTGAAAATCCCAGTAACTGAGCAGATTGTGAAATACTCAGACCGGCCCGTCTGGCACCAACAACCATGCCACGCTCACAATTGCTTAAATCACCTTTCTTTCCCATTCTGACATTCAGTTTGGAGTTCAGGAGATTGTCTTGACCAGGACCACACTCCTAAATGCACTGAAGCATCTACCATGTGATTGGTTGATTAGATAATTGCATTAATGAGAAATTGAACAGGTGTTCCTAATAATCCTTTAGGTGAGTGTATATATATATTATATATGTATATATAATCTTTTTTATGATAAAAGCATAAAAACATTACATCGTTCATTTAACATTTTCTCCTGAAATGGTTGTCTAACATTTTTAAATGTTACTAATAGAATGTTCGTCAAATTTATCTGGTCTTTAATAATGTTCTCAAAACGTTTGTACAAAAGTGTTATTTATATGTTATTTTTTTTTTCCTGAAAAGTTCAACGAACGTTAAATGTTTAAATGTTACTAATAAAACGTTACACATTTTCTGTTCTTTATTGTTCTCAGTAAGAAAAACATAAACATCAACGTTTTGAAATGTTATTTAAAATGTTATTAATTAGTAATATGTTATAAATTAGTTAGTCAGCGGCTTCTGGTCTTTAATAATGTTTCTAGAAATCTTACACTGAAATTATTTATGTTCATGGATTATCTTTCCCATGAAGCTCTATCTAACGCTTTTAAAATGTTACTCTTTGTTTCAAAATATTCAGATAACATTTAAAAGTAACATTCCCCAAATGTTTGCTAAATGATAAAAATGGAATGTTCACTTAGTGTTTGCATAACCAGGAAGAATAAACGCTTTCATTTCCTTTTAAGAACGGAATGTTTTGAGGTTTAGAGAGCAATGGGAAAACGTTTTAATAACTTAACTGGAACGTTACCGAAACATTTGGAACAGTAACTGTGCACTATCCAGCAAGGATGTAGGTCGATTTTGGGACTGGTATCAGGCATTTCCAGTTGTGCATAAGTAAATTCTCAAAACAACCAATTATCGTCAGATTAATTGGCCTGGATGATATATCAAACTATCACTAATATGGACCAAAAAAACTGTCATAATGGTTTAAACATAAGTAATAACTGTTATTCTACATAACTGAATAAATCATCTCTCCATTGATGTGTGGTTTGTTCGGAGGACAATATTTGTCTGAGATGCAACTATTAGAAAATCTGGAATCTGATGGAGCAAAAAAATCTAAATATTGAGAAAATCATCTTTAAAGTTGTTCAAATGAAGTTCTTAGCAATGCATATTACTAATCAAACATTAAGTTTTGATATATTTACAGTAGGAGATTTACAAAATATCTTCATGGAACATGATCTTTACTTAATATCCTAATGATTTTTAGCATAAAAGAAAAATGTAGGCTATATTTCTGACCCATACAATGTATTTTTGGCTATTGCTACAAATATACCCCAGAGACTTAAAACGGCTTTTGTGCTGCAGGGACACAAATAATACATTAAACCCAATCTTTCCACAGCATATATAATCTGATCACAAAAGAAAGTTTCCCTGCTGAAAAGAATGCTTTAAACTAGCAAACCAGTTTCAGCATATCAGTGTTATTAGTCAGTATATATCAGTATATATCAGTTATATTTAGAAATTAGAATCGTCCTATGATTTTATTAAGAAAGTTGTTTGTTTTTATAGTCTCAAGCATTCAGAAATCCCACAAAATAAAATCAGGCAGTAATTCTTGTAAGGATTGTGATGTCCACATGTTTTTGTTGAAGAAATTAAAGAGGCTGTAGCATTTCTATCAAAAAAGGTGTATATTGTTATTACAAAATATTTATATTTTAAAAACATAGCTTTTTTTTTTTCATCAAAGTATCCTAAAAAAGCATCACATGTTCTGAAAAAATATTAAGCAGCAGAACTGTTTCCAACTTTGATAATGAATCATCATATTAGAATGATTTCTAAAGGATCATGTGATAATGATCCTAAAAATTCAGCTTTGCATCACAGAAATAAATGATAATTTAAAGTATAATACATTTAAAAACAATTATTTTAAATTGTAATAATATATCACAATATTACATTTTTTTCTGTATTTTTGATCGAATAAATGCAGGCTTGATGAGCAGAAGAAACTTCTTTCAAAAACATTAAAAATAGTAATGTTTCCAAACTTTTGGTCTGTACTGTATATATATATATAATTCTCTTATATTTTTAATGCCTGTTGCTGTTTAATTCCAGTCTAAGCATCAGTTTATTAACATAACATATATATTTGAACTGATGCTAATGAAAAAACACAGAAACTTACACTGAATGAGGGACTCAAGGCATATTTTGAGATCAAAATATCAGAGAGATTTCACGAAGGACTCATAGCAGCCACATAACAATGTCCTGGAAACCAATCAAATCTTTATATTACCAACGCGTTTCGCACGATCAGTAACCACTTACTACTTTTTGTTCACGCATCATGAGTTTTTTAGCCAATCATGATGCGTGTTAACGTTTATCGCGAGCCGGTTGGTTGACGTGTCATTGCAGGGAGGAGTTAAAGAAAGAGGGGTGTGGTTAAAGTACTTTATCTAATTTTTAACAGATATTCTATTGTTTCTAATCAGGTTCTAATGAATAACTTCGCGTGGTGGTCAAAATGTTAGTTCTTAAAATTATGTACTATTTTAATTTGTTATTTTTTATTTAATATTTTGTATTTTTAGCAGATTTTATCACACTAAAATAAAATAAAATAAAAAATAAAATAGTATTTTTTTTCTTTTTTTTTTTTTACATGGCAAGAGCTTAAGTAAAAAAAAGAAATAGAATTTTCAGTAAAAAAAAAATACCAAAACACAGATCGTTAAGTCAGTTTGTACATTTCTCTGATTGAGAGAAAGGCAGAAGTCAAATGCATTAGATGTGTTTTATTAAAATGTAAAAAACAATGCATATGCCGTATAAACATACAGTAAAATGTTTATATTCAAATAGTTTTTATTTTTAAACATAAAGGATATTTTAGCATTCAAACAGTGGTGATATTTCCTCGTTCAGTCCATGGCACTTTTTCAGAAAAGCTACAGAGCAGCACTGTTCACCTGAGAAAAAATACTTGAAGAAATGCCGTCCCACAAAACCACATCTGAGTGGCTAATCTGATCTAAATTACACAATATGGTCATTTTAAATATTATGGGGTCGTTACTTCTATGCAGTATATTTAATGACCCCATTCATGCATGAATGAATATACTGGATAAAATCTTAAAGATGGAAATCACATTAGTTTTCTTTATTGCAATTGGTTTGATTGTCGTTTTGGGTCTCTATTGAAATGTTTCAAATTAAATATGTATGTATAAGCTACCATGGAAAAGCCTGGTATAATAAAGATATATATATATATATGAAATGATGCTAAAAATTCAGCTTTGATCACAGAAATAAATTAAATTTTACAATATATTACAATAGTAAATAGCTATTTTAAATGGTAATAATATTTCACAATATTACCGTTTTTACTGTATCAAATAAATGCAGCCTTGGTGAGGAGAAGAGGCTTCTTTTAAAAACATTAAAAAATATTAATTATTCCCAAACTTTGACTGCAAATGAGTGTGTGTGTGTTTTAATGATAATTGATTTATATTTATATTCTAGCGTCCTCAATATCGCTTTTCCTTTTTTTTTAAAATCCTGGTAATCAACAAAACTCAGTTTCATGTTTCGTGCTGTTGGTTGATCAAATCATTCCAGGACACTTAATAAAATTGCACAAATCTGATTAAGCATGATCAGAATTTTGAAAGATGGTTAAAACAAATCAATAGGAAGTTGATGTCTTCATGTAAACTGTCAGCAATGACTTACTTCAGCTCTATTTTAATCCCGTTGATTGTGTAAATGATCACAGTATAGTTAATAAACAAGTGCCTGAGTTTGAGCAGAGCAGACTTCTGAGGATCTGATTTATGCTTTTATAGAAATTCTCGCTGAACATTCACACTGCAGAATAGGAATGACTATTACAAACCTGACGGTAGAGCTGCACGAATCAAATCACAATTTATTTTTACTGTTGTTGTTGTTGTTTCAAATACAGATCACGATTCTGAACTTAAAATAATGTGTAATTTACTAGAGGCTGTGGCAAAATATTAATTGCTGCAGTCTATTTAAGAGGGTTTAATTACTTTGCATGAATTATTAAATGTATATATATATACAGTCACTTGTCGCCACCTACTGGAGAAACACTGTAATCGACACAAATGTTATTTAAAGGTGATTTTGATTGCAACTATAGACATCAATGTTCATATCCGAGCTATAAACTTTCATCCCAATATTTCTGTGTTAATATGCGTGACTTTAAGACAAGAAAATAATTCTTTGTGGTTAAAAAGACGTTTGTAAAACGGCTTCTTACTTAGATATGCATGCTTTCTGTGTCGAATGCAGATTTGAATGTTCCAGTATGACATTTTCAAAGATTTATCGTTGCGTGAGAGTTTGAATCGAGATTTCGATCTTTTAACGATTAATCGTTAGGTGTGCGATGTTAAATCGATTCGTGCATCGATTTTCTGAATGCATCGCCATTCTCTCTTGAGTCGATCCTGAGCTTAGTTTTAAACAGCAGATGGCGCTGCATGCTTTAGAAACAGACATAGTCTCCTCGTTTACAAATCCTTACACACATTCAAACCTAACATAATTCCTAACCTAACTTTCATACAATGCAAAAAGGTTGAAGTGAATGTAAACACAGTGGGCAGTGTTTATATTAATCTCGCGTGATAAAAGCATTCTGAGACGAGGTGAAATTACAGACTCAGCCGAACCCACAAGCGTTCTTCTTCATGAGCATTTGAGTGCGCAGATAAAAACTAGAGTAGAGCGCCATCTGCTGTTAAAAACTGTGCTCAGAATAAATTCCAGAGAGAATCTCGCGATGCATTCGGAAAATCTCAGAATCGATGCATCAGTCGATTTGTGACCCTG
>NC_081769.1:33432837-33485337 GCF_963082965.1 Carassius carassius | reverse complement strand
TAGGGTCCAAAAAAGAAGTCTCATGCAGTATTTATATACTACTGTAGTATATTTAAATATAAAACAAATACATTTATTTTTTATAAGTTCTGTTTTCAGTAAATAATATCATATAATATTATCAAATAAAGCAATAAAGTATTTATATACTACTGTAGTATTTATTAATATTTTTAATTACATTTTATTTTGATATTGTCAGTTTTCAGTATTTAATTAAATATAATATTTTTTATATATTTACATATAAAACTAATATAATTAGTTTTACAGTATATGTTAAGTTTTCAGTAAGTAATATCATATAATATCATCAAATAAAGCAATTAAATTCAATTTCAATGTTATTTAAGTATTTATATACTACTATAGTATTTATTAATATTTTGAATTAGCTTTTTTACATTTTTGGTTTTCAGTATTTAATTAAATATAATATTTTTATTTATTGACATATAAACTTATATATTTATTTTGTATATGTTTAGTTTTCAGTAAATAAAATCATATAATATCATCAAATGAAGCAAACTTTTATATGTAAATATAGGAAAATATCAAAATAAAAGCTAATTCAAAATATTATTAAATACTACAGTAGCACATAAATACTAAAATAACACTGAAATGGAATTAAATTGCTTTATTTGATGATATTTTATTATATTATTTACTGAAAACGGAACATAAAAAAAATAATTTATTAGCTTTTATTTTTATATTTTCAGGTTTTAGTAAATTATTGTATACATTTTTATATTTATAAGTTTTAATTTCTTGAACGAAGTGTTATTTTATATTTCCAGTTTTTTTATGTGCTTTTGTGCATTCCTAATTGTTTCTTATATTTCTATTTATTTCTAAATAGCCCTTTTTCTACAATTTCTCGGAAAACAAGGCTTCTTAACCTTCATTATCCGCATCTTAAAATCAATGCATTGCAACATTTAAATATTTGTACTGAAAAACAGGGCTCAAATCCAGATGTTTTGTGTCTGTCCTCACCCTCTAGAGGGCAGCGATGTCCATCCTTCAGCTCCTGGAGGAGAAACATGGGAAAAAACACAAGAAGAGGTGTTTTTAGTTTAATATACAGCCCAGAAACCACAGGAAAAGCAAACACCTCCATCTGAAGCATTTCCTCCTCAGGGACGCTGAAACGATGACGGCCTCATCTACCGAGAAACCCCTTCCAACGTCAACCCAAAATCACACAGAAACAAGATACTTTCTTGAGGAGACGAGATCTGATGTTTCTCTATTATCATGTTCTTATACTTTCCTGACAGGAGCATTGTGGGGCTTAAAAGAGGTAAATAAATCCATATGCCTGAGATCTGTCATAAACACCATCAGGAACAGACTACTAACTGAACAGATCCCAACCTGCTCACAGTCGACAACTACCTCAAAAACAACCTTCAGATCCACCGAAATCCTTTAAAAACAACTGTCAGTTCATCTTAAAACACCAAAACCCATCCCGAAGCCACTGCAGATTAGAAATAGTCAATATTAGCAATGTAGAAGTAGATTCTCAGAAGTCTCTTCTGCTCACCAAGGATGCATTTTGATCACTTTAATGCGTCTTTGATAATAAAAGTGTTCGTTTATTTTTATTAACCCCCATGTTAACATTAGCGTAAAAGTGTTTGTTAATTTGTAATTTATAAACATAAATCATCTTTTAATTTGTAATTGAAAATACTTTATTTATTTCTAACATCTACACAAACCATTTTTAACACCTTTTACTCATCTGTAATAATTGGAATAAAAAGTCTTTTTTTTAATCTGTAATTTAAACACAAATAATTTTTCACTTATAAATTTGTAATTTATAAATTTACACACAAGTATTTTTTTGTTGTTGTAATAATTTGTTGATGTTAAAATTAAGCAAGACGTAATATAATATCAAATTGTGAATATAACAATGATTTAAACACAGTTTTAACATGCTGCAACACACTCTGTCAGTCAGGCAATCGACCAATGAGAAGCTCCGAGAGGCGGGGCCATATGTGTTTTCTACAATCCAATTAGCTGTATTGATTTCAGAAGGATCCGCCTCCCAGAATGCAACACTGTGATGATTTCCAGCAGCAGGACGGCCATGCTTTCTTTAAAGTCACATGTCTGTGAACTCATTACCACCCAGCGCAACAGATGCATCGCAGATCTGACCACCCTCTGCATTTTAAAGACTAACACATGGTATTTTACCCATAATGCCTTCACCCACTGAGGCCCTTTTTAAGCAGCAATGTGTGGGCCATATGCTTCATTAAGACAGATCTGGTTCCCATCCACAGCTGAAGAAAAAACAGGCCTTAGTTTCTTTATTGTCTCAAACTCTCGTCAGGGATTGGAAGTATATATAAACAAAAAGTTTGTAAGATCTTAATAAATGGAGTCTCTTATGCTCATCAAGGCTGTATTTATTTGATCCAGAATACTGTTAAAAAGATAGTAATATTGTGAAATATTATTGCAATTTCTAATAGTGGTTTCCTATTTGAATACACTTTAAAATATATTTTATTTCTGTGATGCAGTGCGGAATTTACAACAGCCATTACTTCAGTCTTTACGGTCACATGATTCTTCAGAAATCATTCTAATATGCTGAATTATCAATGTTGAAAACAGTTTTTGCTGCTTCATATTTTTGAAAAAAATGTAAACATCAACAGCATTTATTCAAAAATTATATTCTAACAATACAAGTCTTTACTGTCACTTTTAACTGAAAAAAAGTGTTACTTTCTTTCAAAAATAGAAAGACTGTACTGAACCCAAACGTTTCACAAGTAGTCTATAATGTTACAAAAGATTTATATTTTAAATAAATGCTGTTCTTTTGTAACTTTTTATTCATCAAAGAATCATGAAAAACTATCACAGGTTCCAAAAAATATGAAACAGAAAAAACTGATTTCACTATCATCATATCAGAATGATTTCTGAAGATCATGTGACACTGAAGACTGGAGGAATGATGCTGAAAATACAATTTTGATCACAGAAATAAATTACACTTTAACACATATTCACACAGAAACAGCTATATTACAATGTAATAACATTTTAAAATTTTACTTTATTTTTGTGAAATAAATGCAGCTTTGTCGAGCAGAAGAGATTTCTTTCAAAAATCTCCCCGACTCGAGTCTTTTGAGCAGTAGTGTTTGCATGTGTATGACAGACAGACAGTAGCTGACGTTCATCTGGCTGTGTAGCGAGAGTCGGGCAGTAAAGTCCATCCAGACCGGACTCAGATCCAGCGGTCAGCTCTGTGTCAAAGCATCCACTAATGTTGTAATCTCTGCTTTGGTCTTGGCTTCTAGCTAACAAAAAATACACTGGAGACCCTCACTTCCAAGAATCGGTCAGATCCAGTGTTCACTGAACACACTGGAAAGAAAATTGGTGTAAATATGTATAACAGCATGCTGTAACCATTTATGCTGCAATACAATAGATACGATTCAACAACGATAAAAAAAACGATAAGAAGACTATTGCAAAATTGCTCATTTGTAGCATTCAAGCATGCATACAAAATCTTAGAAAAAAGTTAAGCAATCAAAGACTATATATAAAAAAAAAAGGTTTATCTGTCTCTTTGTGACATTTGATTGTTTCGGGGCGTGTGATGATCAACAGCAAGGTACCAGCGTGCCACAGACGTCCGAAGGGCTTTTACAGTCCAGCGCAAAGAGACTTTTCACCCTGAG
This sequence comes from Carassius carassius, assembly GCF_963082965.1. NCBI lineage: Eukaryota > Metazoa > Chordata > Actinopteri > Cypriniformes > Cyprinidae > Carassius > Carassius carassius. The sequence continues at coordinate 33,481,597 of NC_081769.1, read as the reverse complement.
GTCAGATGTGAGGCACAGTGATTTCTTGGCAGGACATGAAGCGCTCCAGAGGCCTCAGAAACAACAGCTGTGAAGCGAGTCTGTTCGCTCGTCTGCGTCAGAGGCTCGGCCAGACGTTTGAAGTTCTCCAGGCCTGTAAATCACAGAACATCTCCTGGACTCGTCCAAAGCTCCCTTCCGCTGATCTCAGCCACAGCCCGCTGGAATACAGACGACCTGATCAACTATTTCAGCTCGTTCATTACCGCTCTTATCTGCTTCCTCTGGAAGTGCAACATGCTGATGTTTATTTACTTGAGAAAATTAGACCCATTTCATCAAAGCCACTGCAGAACGAGCTACAGGCCAAAAGCTTCTGGTGTCCAGATTCATGAGGAATTCACTGAGAATGACTTGTCGTCAGTTATGAGATAAAAACTTACAATTATGACAAAAAGCTGAGATTATTAAAATACTAAGCCAAAATTATTTCAGAATTAAAAGGTTGATATTATGATATAAACTGAACTTACTAAGACACTAAGTGATAACTGAGATACAGTCAAAAATGTCAATTATGAGAAAAAAAGTTTAAATGATCTTAAAACTCATAAATTATGAGATACTAAATCAAAATTATGAGATTAAAGGTATGAATTATGACATAAAATGCCAAACATACTAAGACAATAACTGATAATTATAAAAAAAAGTCAAAATTATGTCATATATGACATACAAAAAAAAGAGGTTCTAAAAAATGTCAAAATTATTAGCTACTAAGTCATATTTATGAGATAAAAAGACACTAACTGATAACTATGAGATACAAAGTCAAACGTATGACATACTAAATCATAATTATGAAATAAAAAGGTCAAAATTATGTTATAATTATAAGAGAAAGTTGAAACTATAATATGTAAAGTCAATAATACTGTATGATGAATAATATGAAAGGTCAAAATTATGAGATACTAAATCATAATTATGAGGTTAAAATCAAAATTATGACAAAAAGCTGAAATTAAGATACTAAGTTGTAACTGTGATATACAACTCAAAATTATGTTAGAATTATAAGATAAAAGTTGAAAAAAAAAATATAACATGTCATGTGAGAGATCAAAATGATTAGATACTAATGCATAATTATGAGATTTATGAGATACTATAATATGACATGTCAAAAATGACAGATCTAAATTATGAGATACTAAGTCATAATTATGAGATAAAAAGTAGAAATTGTGGCATAAAATGTACTAAGACTAACTGATAACTATGAGATACAAAGTCAAACTTATGGCATACTAAATCATAATTATTAAATAAAAAGGGCCAAAATTATGTCATAATTATGAGATAGAAAGTTTAAACTATAATATGAAAAGTCAATAATATGACAGGTCAAAATTATGAGATACTGTTACGGTCGGAGACCCAGTGAAACGCAGGAGACGAGAGATCCAAACGCAATGTGGGTTTATTTGGGTAATCCAACTCAGAATCCAACATGCAGGGGTCGAAACCAAAAATCCATCCAAACAAACAAACAAATAAATAAACAGGAAAAGGAATAGGAACAGGAACAGGAATAGAACCTAGAAACTCAGAATGCGAGGAACTCAGAAGGCGAGGAAACTTGGTGACGGAATGAAAGGACTCCATCCAGACAAACAGAAAAGGACTGGTTAATATAGGGAGGATAATGACTAACAAGTGAAGACACCTGAGTGCAATTATCAGGAGTGCAATTACTGTGATGAAGGGACAAGGCTTTGTGGGAATTGTAGTGTGCCTACAGTGAGGTGCCTATGGGGAAGCGAGACCACTAGTGGAGACTCAGGGAAACAGAGACCAGGAGTGTGACAGATACTAATGGCGCTTTTCCATTACCAGTACCAGCTCAACTCGACTCGACTCGCCTCGGCTCGCTTTTCGCTCCGTTTTCCATTGCAGATAGTACCTCCACAATAGTACCTGGTTGTCATAGCGACGCTGCAGGAAACTGCCGTGACGTAATCTTCTACGCGACACACACCCGCTACCCACACACACAGGACAATGGAGGAAATCAAGTGCATGTTGTTTTTGATCCTCCGGATGTGGCTGTTTCTCACAGCAAGAAGACAAACGTTGTTTCAGGAGAGGCTGAGGGCAGCAAAACGAAACAATGCTGAAAAAAACAGGAGTGTAATGATGACGCAGTGAATAGTGACGATTCTCTCTGACCAATCAGCAGTCTGCTGTGTTTTCACGTCACATTATAGTATCGCCTCAGCTCGCTTGGAACCTCGCCGGAGGTGGTACGAAAAAAAGTACCTGGAAGCCGGTACAGGTACAACTTTTACACAGTGGAAAACCAAACAGAGCCGATGTCGAGGCGAGCCGAGGCGAGCTGGTACTGTGTAGTGGAAAAGCACCATAAGTCATAATTATGAGATAAAAAGGCCAAAATTGTGTCATAATTATGAGATAAAAAGTTTTAACTTTAATATGAAAAGTCAATAATATGACAGGTCAAAATTATGAGATACTAAATCATAATTATGAGATAAACGGTAGATATTGTGACATAAAATGTACTAAGACTAACTGATAACTATGAGATGCAAAGGCAAAGTTAGTGCATACTAAATCATAATCATGAGGTAAAAATCCGGTGTGCACATGTGTCTCTCCAGACTCTCATCTCTTCAGCACACACTGGGCACGCTTCTCCCATCTGAGCTGGCAGACCGCAGGAACGGGCTTGCATCCAACATGTGAAGTTCCTCAAGGGTTTGACATCACTCAGGGGTCACCGGGAGGTCAACCACGACCCCGCTCCTAAATATACAGCCCTGCTCCACCACAGGAAGTGAAGGCGTCTGGGAAGGGACACATCGAATGGAGTGGAGCCAACGGAGCGCTGGTGTTAACAACATGGATGGATCAACAAAATGAAACACGTCGCAGGAATATAAACAGAGTGCAAGGAAGGGACTGTGTGGGACTGTCTCATTGTTCCCGTGGCTTCCTGATATTATAAAGGTGAAGGTTCGTCTCGTCCATCACCTGTTTATGCATGTCAGCAGCAGGAAGTAACTGTGAATCTCTAGCTGTAAAAACAACAAACTACAATATTTTGAATATATACCCTAGTAAAAATAAATACACTTATACAAGTATACTAGTATACTACAAATACACTTTTAGTACACTAAACTGGTATACTTAAAGTCTTCTAAATTGGAACAACTAATTTTGTACTTGATGCACATTAATTGTGCAGAAGTAGTGCTAAAACAACTAAAGATATACTGAAGTACATTTGATTGTGCTAAAGTGAAACTATTGCAGTATACTTAAATTAAATTAAATTAAATTTATGCATTTAGCAGACGCTTTTATCCAAAGCGACTTACAGTGCATTCAGGCTAGCAATTTTTACATATCATGTGTTCCCGGGGAATCGAACTCCCAACGCTTGATAAGGCAATGCTCTACCAATTGAGCTACAGGAACACTATATTTCAGGTACACTTTAAATATTTAAATAAGGTGGAATTATAGTTTTTATATCAATAAGTCTTGAGCTATCTCTCAGTAAATATTTTCATAGATTTTAACTATACTTAGCATGAAATAAATGTATTTTTAATTATATTACTAGGATAACCCTCAAATAATGAAATTTATTTTCTCAAAATGCATGTGATGGCATGTCATTTATATGAGTCTAAACAGGGTAAACAGTACAATTTTTAAAAAAGTCAATGTGGAAAATGTATGCCTCGCAGATATTCAAATGAATCGGTTAATCTTTAAGCCAGTTCATTGAAATGAACCATCTATATTAACACTAAAAAATAAATTAAATAATAAGGTGAAGACTTATCAGTGGCAGGAAGCTGCTCTGAGTTTACTATAGTAAACTAGAATATTTTAAGTATAACCATCAAATAATGCCATTTCTTTTTGCTAAAAAGCTGCATTTAAGTGGCACAAAATGCATGTAATAGCATTTCACAGAATTAGTTTTATATGTGGCTAAAACATGGTGAACGGCAAATTTAACAAAATATTTAACAAAACAATTCAGAAAATGTATGCCTCGCAGCGATTCAAATTATTCAGTGAATCTTTTTTAAGCCAGTCCACTGAAATGAACCATCCATAAAAACAGATTCACAAACATATTCATTAAAAAATAAATAAAATAATTAATAAATAAATAAATACATTAAAGTAAGATATAATATAAAATATCAATACAATAACATTAAAAAAACAAATAATAAACACCCAAAATAAAATAATACATAAAATAAAATACAAAAATAAAAACAAAACAAGAATAAAATAAAATATAAATATTACCATACATTATAATAAATGCACAATAAAATAAAATAAAATAAAATAAAATAAAATAAAATAAAATAAAATAAAATAAAATAAAATAAAATAAAATAAAATAAAATAAAATAAAATAAAAATAAAGTTTTATCTTATTTTTACATTTCTGCTTGCCAGGTAAATGTCTAAAGAACATATTTTGAACATAAATGTCTAAAGGATATTTTGATGCTATATGACTCCATGCATGACTAAAATGTTAGTGCTGTTCTGCAGTGAAGGAGGAGCACAGCTGTGGCGTCTGCAGCAGACGCACAGAGATCAAAGGTCTCCTGCTTCACTGTAACCCACAACACATTTCCAGAGATATTTACTATAAAATGCAAGACCGAGACAAAAGTGAGACTAAACCCAGCGGTCTGCAGCACACGCAGACAACATCCAAACACAGAAAGTTATGAGAGACTGAACTAGAACAAACTCAACTCGGTGTGGAAGAAAAGCAGAGAACAATTTCAACAGAATTTGACATTAAATATTACACAGCTAATGATGTGACACTGAAAATATATTATATACACAAGATACTATTTTATCTATTATTATATTTATTTTGAAAATTATAATAATAATATGTACATCCTACAACTTGGATGATTTGTTTGACTGAGCTCATCATTAAAATTCTGAAAAAAATAAAATGCAATTTGGTAAATGTACACACACACACACACATTTATTAATTTACATATATACATATATATTTACATTTAATGAGTTGCATATTTATATAAATGTATAATGTAAATATACCATCTAAATGTACTTATATAATAATATTTACTATTTTATTCATATTATTTCTATATATATATATATATATATATACACACACACACACACACACACAATGGATTTGTCAGATTAAAATTACAAAAATAAAATCATATAAAATATGATTCTGACATTTGAGCACAATATATGAACATTATATATTTATGTCAATAATACATATAAATTATTATAAACATATAGATAGATAGAATGAATTAATTAAATATTATATAAATTATGTTAATATACTATATACTATTATTATAATTTTAGTACATTCAATTATATTGTTATTATATTATTAGTATTATTTATATATTATTAAATAAATAATCATATTATTAGTATTATTTATATATATATATATATATATATTTTTTTTTTTTTTTTTTTTTTACTGTTTATACTGTTATACTGTATATATTTTTTATGCGATGAAAATAAAATACAAAATATGCAAACTACACAACTGCACACTTCACCTGAATGCATTCTTAGACACCACTGGGTAGAGCTGGCACCAAAACAATGAGCTCCAGTGAAATGACGTGAGGTTCGAGGAGAAACAGGAAGACTGGGCATCTCCCAAGCATGTAAGGCTGAGGAATGAGCGCGGGGTGAAGAGTTCAGATGTGCTGCTGATACAGTGACACAGATACGATCAGCCAGACCCTTATCAACATACAGGAGGAGAGCTGTGCAACAAGAGCTGGAGAAACCGTCCAATGCATCCTGAAAAACTCCTCCAACTATCTTTGCAAACTGTACAAGTTTACCACACATCGCCATTTTCCAAGCACCTCTGAAACATATATATATATATATACATACACATACAATTAGTGAATCAAAACACCAAACACACTGACTGACTGAAATCAAACTTATTTCTCAAAGTTAGCAGCATCGCTTTATTTTTCAATTCCCACACCACTCCAACAGCCGTGCTTTATTTATTGTGTCTGTGCTTCATAAACAGTCAAATCACATTTTGTTGGAGCCTTGATTTCAAAGACCAACCCGAGCGATTCTCTTCAAACCCAAAGTGCCTCGTGAAAGATAATGATTTAAAGATTAGATTCTTGAGGCAGAGCCACATCTGGAAGTGGCTTTAGATGGAGCGGCGCGTCCAACTAACAAAAGCCCATTCGCAGCCATTCCCAATCCGAGAGGAATTCTGCTCCGAACCCAGAACCAATGCAGCCCTAACCCCGCGCTTTGTGTTTCGACAGCTAACCACTCTCAGATGTGGCCGTGTAGTTTTAGGGCTTGAATAATAGCGATAGCTACACATGTGTGAGCTAGAGGTCCAGAGCGGGGAGGAAAATCTGCTTCCATTCACTCCTGCTCTTCTGACGTCACAGTTTCTCAATTACACAAAAGAATGCACTTTCTGAATAACTGTGCTTCCATCCACTTATTTTTTAGATGCATTTTGAGATTTTGCACAAACAAAATGCTGGGTGGAAATGCAAAGATTTGCATGAATTCTAAAAATGTGCATAAAAACCACATGCTTAATTGACTGATAAGTGCATAAACTACAATGAAAATAAATAACTTGATGCAAACAACATGCCATGACAGACATGATATATATATATGATTTATTATAGAAAATGTCTAAAAAATAAATTATCTAAATCCATGTTTTCTTCAATAAAATAAAAATATAAATAAAAAAATAAATACACAAATAAATTCCTCTATGCACATCACAAAATGTAAAATAAATAAAAATAAAAATATATATCTTAATATATGTCCATATATAATCCTATATGTATAATAAATAAGAGTGTGTGTATATATTTAACTTATGCATTTATTTTTTCCAGTAAATGTAGTAAAAAAAATATAACGGAATATATAAAAAGTGTTTAAGCATAAAAAATAAGTGTGATACTACTAATTTTGTTTTTCTGAGCAAAAATAAAAAATATCATTATTTTCCCTGATTTACAGAAAAATGTCATTCAGTGTAACAATCTCGTAAGGCATATTTACAACAAAAATCAATTAATGACATATTAAAAGTCTAATTACTTTCACCCCAAATACTAATTAGTTGTAATTATTATTATTATCTTTTATTTGCCATTATCAAAGGTTTTTCCCGTTTGTCAGTAAGAATGTTTGAATCATTTAAAACACAATCAAATTTAATATGCTCCCTAATTCTTTTAAATATTTTAATATGCACACGTCAGAATAAGAGTGTTGTTTGACTTTTTTTGAAAAATCTTGCATTACACTGAATGACAATATGACATTATTTCAACCAAAGTTTTATGTTTTATTCTCCAAAAACTTCTTTGAAACCTTAAAAGTAGACACTTTACTCACATTGAATGTGCTTTCTATATAAAATCCCTTTTATATATATATATACACACACACACACACTCACACACACACTCTTTTAATGCACACACACACACACACACACACACTCTCTCACCGTATATACTGAATAGATACCTCAATGCACAAGTCATGCAAGTTAAAAACTAAACCTTGACTCAACAAAACACAACTAAATATGACAAAAAATAAAAAGGACATCAGACACAGGACTAAGTCTAAACTAAAACACAGCTGACAGAATGAACACTACTCTGCAAAGAGGTGCATTGTGTGAAAATGCACAAGAGTCGTGGCGTTTGCTTCTGGCTTGGTGTTTGTTTAGCGCTCAGACAGGAAGCTGAGTTTAGGGTGTCTGTCTGGGGGAATGTGGAGAAAGCGTGAGGTTTCTGAGGCTTTCACAAAAGGAATCTCTCTGAGGCGTTATTACATAAGCAAACACTGATACGCCGTGTCTGAAAGCCACACGTTTAGAGTTCCAGTGATCAGATTCATGAGCCCAAGGGTCTGTCTGCAGCACCTGAGCAAAGAAACACAGGCTTTTCTGTGATCAAACATTCAGAATAACAGCGTTTACAATCCTCTGTGACAAACCACATGCAGAAATTTAGATTACAAAACAGTGGAAAAGCTGATGCAAAAAAAACACAAAGTATATTATTATTCACTTTCACATATACTTTATTAGACGTTGGGCGGCGTGATGGTATGAAATACTGCTTTATAATATTGCTTTGATTATTTTGCACTCAAGTGTTTCATTATGTAAAGCTATTGATGTCAGACTCGTCATTCGTTTATTATGAAGAACCTCATCATTCGAGTTCAAGTTCCAAATAAAAAAAGAGAAAATGGAATGAAACACCTTTCAAGTATTTAATTTGATGCACTATACAAAAATAACTTTGAATCATATGCAACCCATTGTTTCTATGAACATCCTCTTACAAAAAAGATATAAAATGATACACATCTGGTCAATGAGTAAATAGATATATGCTAGTGAAGCTGTTTTCCTCCTACTGTAACAAAAATTTTTACTTTGCTTGCAAAGTTTTTTCAAAAAACCTTCTCATGAAACTATTAAGACACAGGGATTCAATTAACAACAAGCACAGTACAAGATAAATAAATCAAATCAAATACTCCCTTGACTGCACCAGGGCTTGCAAAATGTCCATTTCAGAGAAGCTTTCTATACAGGAGAACAGCGGTTTATATGGAAACATACCTTAAAACTCTCCTGCTGTTTGTCTTGGCCGAGAGCTGCACGAGATCAAACGCAGACGTGGCCAGAAACAGTCACCAGCCTCAGGTATTTTCTTTCCTTCTCCAGTAAGCGACGCAAAGTAAACGGCTGCCATAACATCCACCGCAAACGCTCCATTTCCATTCACTCGTTCTGCGCTTTAAACACTGTACAGCGTCTCACATCACGCCTGTTTACACGACATGCTTTGCTGAACACATCTCAGATTTTTAAAACATGACATTATAGAAGTGCTTTCCGGGTTCAGCAGGAGTTAAGCTCCATCGGCATCGATTACAACAGAAAATAATAGCACACTAACAACCAGGCCAGAGTTCTGGATGACTTAAAAGCAGAAATGCGAAGCTCAAAGCACTTAAAAAATCTAAAGCCTGTTTATTATTGGAGCAGTAATTGAAAATCGTCCTTTTTCAGGTGCACTTATGTGATGTAAGTCCTCATTAGTTTGTGTGCACGAATGCATGAGTTGCACGAGATGCAAAGTAAGACTTTGCATAAGCAGTGATTGTAATATTGCACATAAAAAGTATAGATAAACTGTAAACAACGTATAGAGAGTAGCTGTTACTGCAGCAAAATTTGTTGAAAATGTGCTCATCCTCAGGCCATCCGAGATCAGGATGAGTTTGTTTCTTCAGATTTGGAGAAATGTAGCATTGCATCAGTGTCTCTGCTCTGCAGTGAATGGGTGCCGTCAGAATGAAAGCTGATAAAAATATCACAATAATTCACAGCACTCCAGTCCATCAGTGAACATCTGGAGAAGACAAAACCTGAAACACATCCAGCATCAAGGTGATTTTAACACAAACATGAGTCCATATTAACACTTCCTACAGTGAAAAATAGGTCTGGTCTGAATCAGGAGAGAAATCTGCACTGTTTACAAGCCAAAACAGTTCTAAACAAGTTAAACATTTCTTAATGGATTTATTTCTTACAAACATGCAGCTTGTCTTCTCCAGATGTTAACTGATGGACTGGAGTGGATTATTGTGATTTTTTTATCAGCTCTCATTCTGACGGCACCCATTCACTGCAGACCATCCACTGCTGAGACACTGACGCAATGCTACATTTCTCCAAATCTGGAAAAACTCAGCAAAAGTTCATTTTTGTGTGATCTATTCCTTTAAACTCGACATAAAATGCCAAACTCAACCCAATAAAACATTTTTAAAAACATAGCATTCGTGAACTCTGTGAAATAGAAAATGTGCACTGGTCAATAGTTCGCAATAAGACCAAGATTGTAAAAGTACAATTCTGTCAATTCTGACTTTGTTGACTTTAAACACCTGAAATTGCCTAATTATGAATAATTGCACGTCAGAAGCATGGAATGAGGAAAAGGCAACATTGGTGGTGTCAGTCATCTCCTGATGGCACCTCAGCGTCTTTGAAGCCTTGAACCCTCAACCCGCTCGGAAAGAGTGCTTAGACAAGGAACCGGAGGAACGTAAGCAGACACCTTCAAAGCGCCTTTCCCAGCATAAATATCCTCAAAATAAATAAACATGCAATCCGCCTGCAGTGTTCAAATGTCTTTTTCCATGAAACACTGGCCATGAAAAGTGAGAGGAGGAAGTGGGGAGGAGGGGAGCAAAAACAAAAATCTCGCTCATATTCAGTGTAACACTTCTGATGCTCAAACACAAATAAATAACATGAGTATCAACAGCAGACTGCACATTTATAAGTAAGATTATGTCTATAATGTTCTCTTATGCTTTTTACTTAACATGCTTTTTATAGAATGATGATGCAATCATAATATTTGCTTGCTGCTGAGTCACAAATGGTCTATTTGCATAGTCCGTTGTGTTTTTCTAACAATATAAATGCTATCAGAATATAGATGTGCACAGTAAAATAATGTTTAAGATCATTTAAAGAGACTATAACATTTTGTTCTATATAAATTACTTTCATTCATACCTTAAAATTGAATTTTGAAGAAATTTTACACCTTTAAAAATGTGCTAAAAACCCAGTCATCAAGCTAATGCACTGCGGCAGTTGTGGATCTAATTTAGCAACATTTTAGCAACTAATCAAATTCACTATGCAAACAGATATAAGAAAGATGATCAATCTTTCTTAATATCTCATAATACTGACTTTACATCTCATAATTCTAACATTATATCTCATAATTCTAACTCTGTCTCATAATTCTAACTTTATATCTCATAATTCTAACTTTACATCTCATAATTCTAACATTATATCTCATAATTCTAACTCTGTCTCATAATTCTAACTTTATATCTCATAATTCTAACTTTACATCTCATAATTCTAACATTATATCTCATAATTCTAACTCTGTCTCATAATTCTAACATTATATCTCATAATTCTAACTCTGTCTCATAATTCTAACATTATATCTCATAATTCTAACTCTGTCTCATAATTCTAACTTTATATCTCATAATTCTAACTTTACATCTCATAATTCTAACATTATATCTCATAATTCTAACTCTGTCTCATAATTCTAACATTATATCTCATAATTCTAACTCTGTCTCATAATTCTAACTTTATATCTCATAATTCTAACTATGTCTCATAATTCTAACTATGTCTCATAATTCTAACTTTATATCTCATAATTCTAACTCTGTCTCATAATTCTAACTTTATATCTCATAATTCTAACTTTACATCTCATAATTCTAACTTTATATCTCATAATTCTAACTATGTCTCATAATTCTAACTATGTCTCATAATTCTAACTTTATATCTCATAATTCTAACTTTGCATCTCATAATTCTAACTTTGCATCTCATAATTCTAACTTTATATCTCATAATTCTAACTTTATGTATCATTATTTTGAGTTTCTCACAGTTCTGATTTTATATCTCATAATTTTGACTATATCTCATTTTGAGTTTTTGGCAATTCTGAGTTTATCTCATATAATTCTGGCTTTATAGCTTTAAATCTCAAAATTCTGACGACATCTCATACTTCTGAGTTTATCTTGCATTTCTGAAGTTATATCTCATAATTCTGACTTTATATCTCGCAGATCTGAATTTATTCCACAGTTCTGACTTTGTCTTGCAAGTCTGACTTTATATCTCTCAATTCTGAGTTTATATCTCATAATTCGGCCTTAATATCTCATTATGTTGAGTTTCTCGTAGTTCTGACAATATATCTCACAATTCTGAATTTATATCTCGCAGTTCTGAGTTAATCTCACTATTCTGAGTTTATCTCGCAACTCTGATTTTATATCTCATAATACTGACGTTATATCTCTTTTTAGTTTGAGTTTTCCCCATTTCTGTCTTTATATCTAATACTTCTGACTTTATATCTCTCCATTCTGACTTTATATCTCATAACTTTGACTTTATATCTCTCAAAACTGTGTTTATCTTTCAATTCTGAGTTTATATCTCATAACTTTGATGTTTATATCTCTCAATACTGCATTTATCTCACAACTCTGACTTTATATCTCATAATACTGAATTTATATCTCGCAGGTCTAATATATTTCACAGTTCTGAGTTTATCTTGCAATTCTGACTTTATATCTCCCAATTCCTATTTTATATTTCATAACTCTGACTTTATATCTCTCAATTCTGAGTTTCTTGCAAATCTGAGATTACATCACATAATTCTGATTTTATATCTCTTTATTTTGAGTTTCTCGAAATTCTAACTTTATATCTCATAATTCCGAGTTTATATCTCATTTTGAGTTTCACTCAATTCTGACTTTATATCTCATACTTTTGACATCATATCTCAAAATTTTATCTTGCAATTTCAACTTCATATTTCATAACTTTGACTTTATTTCTCTCAATACTGCGTTTATCGTACAATTCTGAGATTATATCTCATAATTCAGATTTTATATCTCATAATGCTGATTTTATATCTTACAATTCTGACTTTATATTTCTCAATTCTGACTTTACAGGTGCTTCTCAATAAATGACAATGTCGAGAAAAAGTTCATTTATTTCAGTAATTCAACTCAAATTGTGAATCTGGTGTATTAAATAAATTCAACGCACACAGACTGAAGTAGTTTAAGTCTGGTTCTTTTAATTGTGATGATTTCGGCTCACATTTAACACAAAACTCACCATTTCACCTGTATATCTCACACTTTATATCTCATACTTCTGAGTTTATATTTTCAAATGTTTTTTTAAAAAATGTACAGGTTTGTATCTCGCAATTGTCAGTTTGTATCTAGCAATCTACTGCAAGGATCTTTCTATGCATTTTTTAAAGATCACCAATCTGGAATAAAGGAAAAGAGAACAAAACCTACTGAACACTCGCTGTTCCCCCAAAACAACACCCTTCATCGCACCCCACCACCTCAAAGCCTTCAGAAAAACAGGCCCTTATCGGCCCCTGATCGCCCCACAGCGAGCTCGAGGATTTCTGCTGTACAAACCAGAAACAGATGTCTGGACGGCCGCCACATGCTTCTCATTCAGAGATGAAGGCTCACGGCTCGCCGACGTCAAAACACAAACCCAAGTCGCCTCACAACCCCGAATACCGACTTAGTTTTCCTCGAAACCACCACAGCAGTTTCAACCAGGAGAATGTCGGCTATTAAACAAAGGCGCCAATTTGAGCCAATAGTGCAATCCCGCTCCCTCAAAACAATGGAATTTCTCCACAAGTGGAAGAGAAAAGCAGAAGGAGAAAGATGTCATTGAATGTGACGCTTTTGAACAGACCAGATATTCACCAAACGCTGCCAAAGCAAATACCGCTGACTCAAGCGAACATGTGTAGAGAGCGAACAAGCCCAACTAAAACAAGAATATACACAGCTCTATTGAGGTGAGAAAATCTGATTTCTCAAAGAAAACATGAGATTACAGAACTAGTCCACTTTGAAGAAACATCAGCATATTTACAGGTTTCGCCACTGGGACGATCAAGACCGACATCATGCATCAGGGCTTGTTAAATCTGAGGGATCATGTCACCCTCCCCATGTTTTGGGAAATAATCATTATATTTTAGGAGCTTAGCTTGGCCATGGTTAAAAATGGACAAAGCGAACAACTTTAAGATCTAGAAGAGATCCAAGTTAACAATTACAGCCACTTTGCAAACTTCAATTTAGTTATGATTAAAGCTCGATGTAAAGCACACAACATATGAGATATATTACAAACATGATGTAAATAATATAAAAAATATACAGATATTTTTTAAAAAGTCTATTAATATTAAATATATTAAGTTTTCATAATTACTTACACAAATAGAAAACCTATGAATTATTAAATTTCATAATTTATCCATTTAATTAATATAAAGATTTATTGCACAATTTCATTGATGTAACATTTCATTTTTAATTATAAATTATAATGTAATTATTTATACAGTTTCATATTTTCATAAAAACTGCACCGGTCAAATACTTACAATTGTTATAAATGATAACATTTCATAACTTAAATATTATTTATCATTTATATTACTATTTACTGCACAATAACAATGTTTAAAATCACATAAAGAGACTAAAACATCTTGTTTAATATAAATTACTTTCATTCATAGCTTAAACTTGAATTTTGAAGCCATTGTGCACATAATTTGTAATTATTATAAATTAATTAAATTATTATATTTAATTATATATTTCATTTAGATCTTAAACAACGATTTACAATACATAATTGGATTTTAAAAAAATGCATCTTTAATTACAAATTATTATAGATTCATTAAAAATGACTTCATTTTTGTATATAATGATCAAATATTTTATATGTAATTGTTACCATTAATTATTGACATTTATATAATTATATACAATACATATCTTCGTTTATAAACTTCATTTATAATTTGTATTACGATTTACTGTTCATAATTTCATTTAAATAAAATTGCATCTTTAATTATGAATTATTTGTAATTATAAATCAATTAATCATCTTCACTACAGGCGAGTTTAATATATAGCACATTTTGTACACATTGGTAATTCAAAGTGTTTAAAGTAAAATAATAAAGAAGAAAAATAATAACAAAAACTTTAAAAAATTAGAAAATGACTTAAAAATTGACTTATTTAAAACTACACAAAATTGCAATATATTTTACCAGAAAATACTCTAATTTAATTAAAATGTGCCTTTCTAATTTCTTAGACAGGAAATGGAATTTACTTCCAAATCAAATTCCAGTGCAACTTCCTGCGTTACAGCCCATTTCAAACTCATTCTGACTCTGTAATGTTTCCCCGATTGTTCCTACTTCACTGGCATCAGTGGCTGGGAACATTTAAGACGAACGGGGCGTATAAAGGTCGAATGCTTGTGTCATTATTGGACTGAAGAAGTGGTCAGTGTGCAGCAGACTGTTGATGTTTCCAGTGTTGAAGCTCTTTAATAACGGCTAGTCTTTGGAGGGCAGGAGAGCTTTCCGTGCTGGTTTTTCACAGAGAAGCCTCTTGTCCGGCTTTCCAACAACATTGCTGCTATTTTGGACTGGTCATTTTGATCTCACCTCTGAAGATCTCTCTAGCATGGTGCCAAGTGTTTATTCAGGTAAGAGCCGAACACCTGCAATGATCCGTCAAACTGGCCTCTCTCAAAACCAGCCAACTCATTCTTTCCCTATCGCTGTCTCCTTCAGGAACAAAAACCAAAGGCTGTGTTTTTTTCAAGTCCATAATTACCCCACATTCGCAGCTCCTGCTGTTTCTCTCCTTTCACTCAACGTGCTTTAATCTGACGTGCAAAACTTTCAGGAGGAGTACAAGAAAAACGAAAATATGTCAGGTCGTTCCAAGCCCATATGCAACATGAAAGATGTCATTTCTTTAGTCATTTTCCACACAATAGTGACTCTAAAAAGGACAAAGAGCAGCAAGACGATTCATATCCACTGAGTATTTTATTTTAGTCTTCTGAAGTTATATGATATCTTTATGTGAGGAACAGGCACAAATTCTGACAAAAAGCTTTAAAATAAAATAGATTTCTTCATACAAAACTATCATGACTTCAGAAGGTGCATTACTTTATTTTTTATCATTTTTGCAGCTAAATAGATGTTATGCAGGAAAAAAAAAGCTTTTATTGTTTTTAGTTTGGTTATTTTATAGTTATTTTATATTGTCTTGGCATCTAGCTAAAGTAAATGTATGCATTTAGCAGACGCTTTTATCCAAAGCGACTTACAGTGCATTCAGGCTATCAATTTTTACCTATATTTTAAATCTTTATTTCTTTTAATAAACGTTTTTTACATGGTAGTTTTAGTTCATTTAGTTTTAGCTATGAAACCTAAACTGTAAGTACTATGAAGCACTTAAAATAAAACAAAAATGAGAAGATTTTATTTCAATTAATGATTTTTTCAAAGATTTTTGTTTTATTCCGTTTTATTCTATTATTTATATATATATATATATATATAATTTAATTATTTATTATTTAGTAATATTATAAATTAATTTAATTATATTTTTCAGTTAAAGTTTATTTTATTTCTGTTAACATTGTTCTTAGTTTCAGTTTATTTAGTTTACGTTATTTGTGAACTAAAAAAGAAAAGTACAAAATCAAAAATGTTGCAACTAGAAAAAAATTAAAATAAAATAAATAAATAAATATATACATACATACATATATATATATATATATATATGAAATATACATCTGAAATATTCATCTAAAATTTACATTTTTATAAGGGTCCTATATGTTTAGGTTAAATTATTTTAATCTAATGGCATTCTATAGGTACATTTCTATACAATTAAAGTGAAATAACTGAACATAAATACAGGAACCAGATAAAAATGCTCATTTTACAAGAAGATTTCAGACAGGCTTTTGCCTCATATATATCTATATATATATATATATATATATATATATATATATATATGGTTTTAGTTTTCGTTAACTTGATCTTCCTTCAAGCAGCTAATGAGCTCATTATTGCTCACTGAACACAAATGGCTTTCCGGATCTCCACAGCAGGAAAACCCTGGGGATACTCACCCGTCTGTCTCTGTGGCTCATGAACCCGTGGCTCCAGTGCTATCGGAGAGCTTTAATAACTTTGAAGTAAAGAATCCCTGACGATGGGCTGAAGGAGGATGTGGCCCTCTTTCTAATCTCTGGCCATCAGGATTTTACCTGCCTCCCAAATCCTAAAGCTGACTTTAAAAGGCGGCCAGACACAATTACTGGACACATTCCCTCTTTTCCATTAACTTCAAGGAATGTTTAGTTCGTATTAAGCGCTTTAAGCTCATTCCAACTCTAACATCGTTTCTTTTCAACAAAGTTCTTTAAATAAATGTATGCAGTGAACATTCAAATGAAATGTTTTGTGGAAAGAGGAAAACTAAAAAACAGGTTTAGTGTTTAGTATGTGCAAACGTTTGCAAGTATTTAACATTCTTTCTGACGATAATATTAAAGAGTGTGACTTACGCACCAATGTTTTTCCTCTCTCTTTCTTTAAATGCATCATTCATTCATTCATTCATCAACACATTGCTAACTGTTTACTGCAGAATAACAAACCTGTGATTACTGTTTTCAAAAGCACAAAGAGCAGATTAGACAGAAGCATATGATTCACAAGCCTCATTCAGATGCACACATGCATTTCTTTTCTTTGCTTAGACATAAATACACACAATATGAGAACTCTTGTTGTGATATTAACTACAACAGGACTAGTTCAATCAAGTGACTCATGGGTTGATTATTTGACCCTTTCTCATTAAGAATCGATTCGATTCACTTCTGTCCATTTCAAAGTGATTCAATTCAGAGACTTCTGAGGTTGAACTTTGAACTGATTCAATGAAATGAACCAACTGAACCATAAATCAAACAATCTCTAACAGTGTGTTAAATGAGATACTATTATGACATCTCTTTTTGAACAAAATGCAAGTAAAAAGTGCATTAAAATCATTACAGAATTGTATAAATCATTCTGTTTCAAACCTAAGCGCCTTGTCGCATTGTAGTGCACATGCATTTTTCATAAATATTCACAATATGAGACAATACGGATTAATTTGCAATGCAATTCCAAAAGCGATATATATGGCATCACAAGAAATTGATCTAAACTGCAACATGTTATGCAACAAATCTTAATCGTTCAGTCCTAACCAGAGTTTAACATCAACCAAACGATGACCTCAAATGGACTCACATCAAAAGCCTCTTTCACTTCATCCACCCTAAATAAACAACCTAAACGCGTCTTATCACCAATCAGAAATCTCTCTCTCTCTCTCTCGCTCACACTTTCAAAGAGTCTTTCAGATTCTTGTCGACTGACAAAACACAAACCAGAGCCAAAACTTTGAAGAAGTCAAACCCTGGACCTGCCCATTAATGACACATGACGTGTCCCGGTGCTTTTCCCAAATAACTTTCCCATTCATGAGGGGAGGGACTTTTCTAAGGCTTTCTATCAGAGCAGGGTACTCATCAGTTACAGTTTTTGATGATGACGTCCTTCAGTGTGAGATTAATTGAAATGATGCAAAACCATGCACAGGTGAGACTTAGTCTTACATAACATCAGCATCAGGGAAAACTTCTGAGATCGATTTATTGAACTGATTCATTGAAAAGGAAAGTTTGAAACCTTCCACAGAAATGAATCAAATAAACTTCTTAGAGTTGGTTTGATTCATTCCTTTGAATTTATCTTTATAGTAATTTAAATCATCCACAGAAGTCGGAGTCTGTATGATTCATTTCTGATCATTTCAGTGAATCAGTTCTGAGATTTCTGAGATCGAATTTTGAATTGAATCTTTAAAGCGGACAGTTTGACTCCATCCACACAAATGATTCGAGTTGGTTTGATTCAGTCCTGTGTATTTCTGACCATTTAAATGAATCAGTTCAGAGATACTTTTTAAGATTGACTTTTGAATTGATTGTTCAACAAGTTTGTTCAGATCATTTATGTGGATTGGATCGAACTGTCCAATTCAGAGTTGGTTTGAATACTTTCGGTCCATTTTAATGAATCAGTTTTTAAGAGATTTTAAATTGATTCCATCTACAGAAATGAATCAAAGCTGGTTTTATTTATTCTTGTGAATTCAGCTTACTTCAATTAATTGATTCAGAGACTTCGGAGATTGAGTTTTGAATTGATTCTTGACAGCTTGAACCTATAGTAGACACAAATTAATCAAAAAAACTACTTTTGTCTGTTTGCTTCATTTCTGTACATTTCATTGAATCACGTCTGAGCTTTCTGTGATCGTATTTTGAATTAATTCTTTGAAATTTGAACCCAACGACAGAAATGAATCAAACTTGTTAAAGTGAGTCAATTTGGTTGATTCCTGTGAATTCCGGTCCTTGTTCAAAATGATTTGAACAAACTTGATAGAGTTGGTTTGATTCACTTTTGTTAATGTCTTTGATTTGAATGAATCGAATCAGAGATCTTTTTTTTAATATACATTTTAATTGATTCTTTGAACAGAAATGATTCAAAAAAAGCGTTTTTATTACTTAAGTTTAAAATAAGATGCACTGATATATTTCTGTCTGAACACGTGCAGTAAAAGTGCATTAAAATCACTGCAATATTCAAATGTTATGTACTGTAATGTATTTTTATTTTTTTTAATGAAAAGACAAGAAAAGTGAAAAGTTATTGCAGCTGTCAATCACAAAAACCTTCAACGTCCTCTGATGATGTCACAGTCCTGGGGAACGGCCCGTCAAAACCCATCAGTTTGGCCAAACACGACAAAAACAACAGCAGCGTGTCGCTGCACGGCCCTGAGAAAGCACACTCCCATCTGTTTGTTTCAGCCGCTGTAATGATGATTTCTCGGGAGTGGGAATGTGGTCTTTGGCAGCGGGGCTCACCGCAAGTTGTTCCTTGTGTGGTGCAGCTCCCGTATGGCTCTTGAGCGATTCCACCAAGATACAGCTGAGTAGTGCATTCTGAGACGCGTTTCATGGGTTGCTTTTATAAAAGCATAGCAAATCCAGTCTCAGAGATACCATTTTTAGGCCAAATTTTAAGGCAGCATTGCATGCATGTCTTAGCAGCAAGCAAACTTGAGACACATTTCATGAGTCAATCTGAGTTTGATTCACAAGCTTGTGATTCGATCTCATTTGGGTATAAAGGCAATCAAGGACAAAATATCACTCTCTGCTAACAACACAATAAACCCTGTCAGATGGTACATTACTAACTTATAGTGATCTGTAAACAAACAAACAAAATTTTGAATAACATTTTTTATAATTAAAATGTATTATGATTTTACATATTTATATAATCAATATATATTTATTATATTTGTAGCCAAACATTACAAAAAAAAAAAATTGCACGTAAGGAAAATTTTAGAATGAAAATATTGTAATTTATAATATAATTTTATTAAATACATTTTTCATAATTACTTTTCAATGGTATAATTATTTGGATGTTTATGATGAATTTATTCAAACCTGAATTTGATATTGAAGAACACATTAAGTTGAACTCATACAGTGCATATATTTAGCAAAATGCTTCCATCTAGAATTTATTTTTCTAGCTATCTTGTGTTTATGGTCACTGAATGGCATTTCTTACATGCCTTTGTTTACAAGCTGTTTTACTGACGTCTTTCTGCAGTTAAAGCACTGTTTAATTAATGCATCGTTTAATTTTTTCTGTTACTTTTAACACCTTCTGATGTTCATTCATGTTTATTTTGTGCTGTAACTAGTAAAGAGCAAGAGAGGATCACTTCACGTGAGGCTACAGCAATTTCTCATGTCAAACCATGTTTAATGTTTGAATTATTGATTATTGCATGTGACGCATTACAAATAATGTTCGATGAAGTTTTGTTCATGCATCAACTGAAAACAGCATAGATTGATTCTTGGAATTTAAAAAT
This sequence comes from Carassius carassius, assembly GCF_963082965.1. Lineage (NCBI taxonomy): Eukaryota > Metazoa > Chordata > Actinopteri > Cypriniformes > Cyprinidae > Carassius > Carassius carassius. The sequence continues at coordinate 33,460,864 of NC_081769.1, read as the reverse complement.
CAGTATTGGCTCATTATATTTTCTAATGCATAAGTGTTTTTTGGATGTAGAATGGTCAGATATTGCATTAGATTTCAGCTAGGATGCTGCTTTAGAAGATAGATGCTGATGTTTTGCTACATTTACACTGCAAAGGCGGCTCAGAAGTGCATCTAAAGTGGTATTTAGGCGTCTTTACACACTGTTTAAAGCTGCTCAGAGGAGGCATAAATGCATTTACACAGCAATCACAGATGTATACTTTGATACTAGAGGCTGCCAGAGCAGGCATCTTTTAATCTGGCTTTTATGCAGCATTGCACCTTTAAACTGAATTTGAACAAGCACTGAGCAGCCTTAACTCACCAGACAGATACAGATGCAAAACAAGCATTTCTTACCTTATAATCTTTCAGACCGGTGTCATATCTTTCGCCTTCGTCAACTCCTCTTCTAGAAATAATACCGTTCGCAACAAAGCTATCCCCTGAAGGTGGATTGAAAAAGCATTAGGAAATGTTCTGCAACATCCAAGCCATAAATAGTTAATGCATAACAAAAATAGCTAGACCCAAAACTGTGACGAATGTAAAACTCACCCTCAGGATTTTCCCGACGTTTGCAAGCTGTATCCCAATGACAAAGACAAAATCTGAGTATTATTCATAACATAGTTATGCATGTGCATTTCAAGAGCCTGCATAGGATTGCCAAAAATGATATATAAATGGATGGTTTTCTGATTATTATGGCTATGCTTAATCGATGTTCTGATCATTACCTTCATAAGACCCCAAGAGAAATGTTGACGTCGTTTATGATTGAAAATGACATTTTTCAGTATTTAGAGAAAAACTAAGTTACTTTCATGATGCATTTGTAATCTCAGAATTTTTATCCTGCAGGTCTGACTGTCAGAGATGCATTCGATTCGATTTATAAACAAATAGAAAATGAATAATAATATAAAGAGGCTAAAAAATAATAATATGCTTGCCTAATAACAAAAAAAGTTATCTAAAAAAAGCTATAGAAAAAGTTAAAAGCTGTATTTAAATTGTAGAACAGACTCAAATCACCCTTTGAGGCAGAAAAAATCCTTTAACTCAATAATCAGCAATAAACATACTGGCAGATGTGTAACTCACCATGTTTTGACTGAAGTTTCCCCATTGTATCACTGCTGTGGTTAAGAGGACTTGTGCATCTCTCTGTCCCAGTTGAACATTATATCCATATATATTCGGAGGAATGAAAAAGGCAAATCTTTCCGATTCCGGAAACACACGAGAGTCACGATCACGGTCTGTCGGCGGAGCTCAAGAGATGATGGTCTGCTGCAGATGAACATGTGAAGTGAAGTGAAGTGCAGGAGAAACCTTCAGTTCAGTTGAGTCCGGCCCCCTGCAGCCCCCTACAGGACATGTGTTACAGCACTAACACACTTCCAGATAATAGCACACTTCATCGCAGTGCATCAAGTTGAGACAGTTTTTCTGAAATGTCATGTTTAAGTATGCAAATGAGGTAATGCACTAGAAATATGCACTAATTTGAACCATGTCCTGACCTGAAATATGAACATTGGATAAAGCCAGGTTCAAAACTCCTTTCATTTTGTTGATATTTTTATAACTCCATAAATCTGAAAATAGGCTACTATAAAATAAAATGTTAAATCTATATATCACGTGAATGATGCATGAATTGGAATACAACTGTAAAGTTTGATGTGTTTTTTATTTATTTGGAGAAAAAAAATTGTATCAGTTAAATAGTATCACATAGTTCAATTCAAGTTTTCAAGTTTATTTGTATAGCGCTTTTTACAATACAAATCGTTACAAAGCAACTTTACAGAAAATTATGTTTCTACATTATTTAGTAGTAGCTTATAAGGGGTGACTGTCAGTTTGTGCACGTATGACAGGATTTGTAGAAAAATTAATACAAGACGTAGTCAGCCAGACGATGAACATTATTAATATTATTAATAATTAATAATTATTATATGATGCAGTCACACTTGTAGCAATATTTGTTAGTTCTGTTTGTTGATTCAGGGTTAACATCATCTGGGGTCCTCTGAGGGTCAGCATCATCTCTTCTCAGGTGTTCTGGATCCAGACTGGAGCTTGTGTAAATCCTAGATTTAAACAGAGAGAGTGTGTCTGAACCCCGAACATTATCAGGAAGGCTATTCCAGAGTTTGGCTAATTTGATAAAAAGCTCTACCTCCTTTAGTGGACTTTGCTATCCTAGGAACTACCAAAAGTCCAGCGTTTTGTGACCTTAGGGTGCGTGATGGGTTGTAGCGTGGTAGAAGGCTAGTTAGGTACGCAGGAGATAAACCATTTAGGGCCTTATAGGTAAGTAATGATAATTTGTAACTGATACGGAACTTATTAGGTAGCCAGTGCAGAGACTGTAAAATTGGGGTAATATGATCATATTTTCTTGACCTTGTAGGGACTCTAGCTGCTGCATTTTGGACTACCTGTAGCTTGTTTATTGAAGAAGCAGGACAAGCACCTAGAAGTGCATTACAATAGTCCAGTCTAGAGGTCATGAATGCATGAACTAGCTTTTCTGCATCAGAAACAGATAACATGTTTCGTAGCTTGGCAATGTTTCTAAGATGGAAGAATGCAGTTTTTGTAACATTGGAAATATGATTTTCAAAAGACAAGTTGCTGTCTAATATAACACCCAGATTTCTGACTGTAGAGGAAGTAACAGTACATCAGACACAACTTTTCTAAAATTTTAGACATAAATGGAAGATTTGAAATAGGCCTATAATTTGCCAGTACACTAGGATCTAGTTTTGGTTTCTTAATAAGAGGCTTGATAACCGCCAGCTTGAATGGTTTTGGGACGTGACCTAAAGATAACGACGAGTTAATGATATTGAGAAGCGGTTCTTCGGCTACAGGTAACAGCTCTTTTAGTAATTTAGTGGGTACAGGATCTAATAAACATGCTGTTGGTTTAGATACAGTGATAAGTTTATTTAGCTCTTCCTGTCCTATATTTGTAAAGCACTGCAGTTTATCTTTGGGTGCGATGGATGAAACTGAAGTGTTAGACGCTGTAGAATCTACATTCGCTATTGTATTTCTAATGTTATCTATTTTATCAGTGAAGAAATTCATAAAGTCATTACTATTTAACGTTGGTGGAATATTTGAATCAGGTGGCGTCTGGTAATTTGTTAATTTAGCCACTGTGCTAAATAAAAACCTTGGATTGTTTTGGTTATTTTCAATGAGTTTGTGGATATGCTCTGCCCTAGCAGTTTTTAGAGCCTGTCTATAGCTGGACATACTGTTTTTCCATGCAATTCTAAAAACTTCCAAGTTAGTTTTTCTCCATTTGCGTTCAAGACTACGAGTTACTTTCTTGAGAGAGTGAGTTTTACTGTTATACCATGGCACAGTACGTTTTTCTCTAACCTTTTTCAATTTGATGGGGGCAACAGCTTCTAATGTATTAGAGAAAATAGTGCCCATGTTGTCAGTAATTTCGTCTAATTCATGTGTATTTTTGGGTACAAATAGCAGTTAAGATAGATCAGGCAGGTTATTTGCGAATCTGTCTTTGGTGGCTGGAACAATAGTTCTGCCCAGACGGTAACGCTGAGACATATAGTTAATATCAGTTATACGCAGCATGCACGATACAAGGAAATGGTCTGTAATACACACTTTATATTTTGATTAATAAATATCGGCCAATAATCATTTTCACATTAAGGCTAATAAACACTAAATGATACCGATATTATACATCTTTGTTTAAAATAAATAAATAAATAAATAATAATAAAAAAAATATATATATATATATATATATATATATATATATATATTATTGATACACAAAATACACATAAATAGTTTTTATCTATAATTAAATATCGGCAAATAAACAATCTTTTTCATATTAAGGTTAACAACCGATAAATGGGCGATATTATAAATAAACACTACTTAAAAGAAAATTGATAAGACTCTAAAAACTAAAGTAAATCGTTTTAATTCATGATTAAATATTAAATATCAGCCCACAAATAATCATTTTCACATTAAAGCTAATAAACAATAAATGATACCCGATATTATAAATCTTTACTTTGTAAAGAAAATTGATACACTATAAAAACAAAATAAATAGATTTAATTAATAATTAAATATTAAATATCAGCCAAAAAACATTCTTTATCACATTGTCAACCACCGATAAATGGCCGATATTATAAATAAACACTACTTAAAGAAAATTGATAAGCTCTAAAAACTAAAGTAAATCAATAATCAAAATAAACAATCTTTTTTCATATTAAGGTCAACAACCGATAAGCGGACGAAAATTGAAAGACTGTAAAAACTAAAGTAAATAGATTTTATTCATAATTAAATATTATGTATCAGCCAATAAATAATTATTTTCACATTATGGTCAATATCCGATAAATGGCCGATATTATATATTTATAATATTTAAAGAAAACTGATACAATCTAAAAACTACGGTAAATTGTTTTTATTTAGAATTAAATATCGGCCAATAAATAATATTTTTTTAAATTAAGGGCAATAATCCCTAAAAGGCTGATATTATGAATCTATGCTACACTGAATAAAATGGTATAGAAAACATTTTCACGCAGAAAAAATTACAATTACACTAACATTCGTTTAAATGTAAAATTTTAAGAAAAAAGACTAAAATATAATTTTTTTGACACTTACTGTAATAATGTAACTGTAATAAATACTGTAGTCACTAAAGGAACATTTTATCACATGCAATTAAATACAAAAAGAAAAATAAGAGATGAATGCATATTGCGTTTGCACAGGGAAAGATCTCTTGTAATACTTAAAGAGAGGAGAGATTTGCAATACTGATTTGCCAATAAGCAACATAAACCATTCTTTTATTTCAAACAAAAGCTCATGTATCTCTTTTCAATCCTACAGAACAGCCTTAAACGTCTCATGTTATTAACTCTTCAACTAATGTATTAATTTTGGCAGCTCCATTGATATTCCAGAGCTTGAGGCCAGAAACTGTTGAGAAATTCATCAGCATTATAATGTTTGCTTTGTTTAGGAACTCACTGGCAGTTTCTAACCACTAAAGTGGTATAAAACACTGCAACAATAAGGCTTTTGACGATCCTTTTCTTCCTCCACCGATTAGATTCAAACAGCTACGTGTTTTTGGACGAGAAACTGTCAGGGAGAGAAAAAAGCCTGAAGACATTGCAATTATGGCTTTAGCCTGACACGTTTTAATCTCACATCATATCGGAGGAATGCCATACAGATACCTGCAGGTGTTTACCTGTTTGATCAGGTATCGGCGGGAGATGGGACTCATCAAGAAGCTCTTTGTGATTATGAGATTCGCTTAAAACTAATTCTCACAACTTGAATCTTTCCAAACAGCACATCAAAGCAGGCCGCTTTAAATAAAAATGGTGTCAAACTGGTTTCTAAACAACTAAAGGTCAAACAACATGTGAGAAAGCTGACTCTGAATGAATGCATGTGTGGGAGAATGCAATGTTATGTATTTTCGTTTCGGTTTAATACTTTAGATCTCTTTGAAATTAAACAAAACAACCAGTATCTGACAGGAACAAAATACGGCAATGTCACACAATCAATTGCATTAGCAGCACTTAGAAGTGCTGATCTTGACTCTCTTTTGATTCATGCTTACAAAAAGCAGATTGAACATAGGAAGCTGGAACATGGAAATACATTTTACTGTAGCTTCTGATCACACCGCAAAAAAAAAAAAAAAAAAAGTTTTTCAGTGCAAACGTCTAAAGATTCTTAAGTCAAGATGCATTCCCTTCAAAGGCAATATGACACAAGTCGTCTTATTTTCTGTGAATTAAAATGAAGTGTTTACGTTTAAAACCAAAACAAATATCTGCCAGCAGAGTCAGAAACATCAACTTAAAACAGAAAAGTACTTTTCATTCCCATTGACAGATATTTCTTCTTGCTTTACGCATAAACTCACTCCATTATGTTCTATTTCTCAGAAAATCGGACTTAATTTCTTCATTTTGCATCTCAAGTTAATGCATACTGATTTAAGGCTATTTCGATATTAAAAAACAAAAATGAATTCTTTTTTTGCAGTGCATGTAATGTTTAATGCCATGACTATCTGTTATGATTTAGGAAGTTTGTAATGCTTTAAATTGTGTGGGAGGGCGATTTAAGACTTTTTGAGACTCCATAGAAAATATATATTCAGGCTTTGCTCAGAAAGCAAAATAAAATCAACATAAATCATAAAAAAATCTGATTTGTACAAACCTCTTGCATGATTTTAATAAAGGCAGTCAGTCTTAAAGAAAAATCCAAATCCAAACTGAATGCATGTTAGCACACAAACCCTGTTTGTTTTTCTAATATTACTAAGAACAGCTGTCTGAGTGTTGGTGCATCTGATAATATCTACAGTATCTGAGGCGTTGCATGCATTCATGCATGCTGTTTTTCCCGCATTAGCACCATTATGACACCTACTGGTTGTAATGCATGAATAACAGTGGATTAAACTTGGTCAGAAAAAAAAAGATGCAAAAGGAGTGATTTGTTTCTGTCTTTTAATTAAATGATTTAAATATATACATACATAAAAACTGAACATTAATTTATTCATATGCAAATAGCATTGCACTGCTACATTGCACATTTCAAACATGGATTTTGGACACAACTTCAGCTTATGAATATCTTATGTTACCCAGCAGATGAGTCTCATAGATAAATGCCGTTTTAAACTCTCAAACATGAAATAAGACAACAGTGGTTCGTTCTGGGACAACATTAGCATTAGAAACGCTGAATTAGCAAACAAAACAAGAAGAAACCGTTGTGACGCCAGCAGAACGTCAGGCGCTCAAACACAGTTGACCAAACTCGCCTGTTCCTGTCTCTGTTTGTCCACGGCACGCTCCATCGCTTTCAGAAAAACCTCGACTGTCATTGTGGAAGACTGGAGACAGAAGAGTTGACGTGATTACAACAAACACTAAACTGCAGAATTAATTCCTGTTGTAAAATAAAATTATATGTGATGCACATTGTATATTAAGTCAAGACACTGCAAGCTTGCTTTTGCATGCACTAATCAATTTTTAAGATTTTGCATCAAGAAAGAAAATATCCAAAATACACATTTAAGTATTTATTTAATTACACTTTATCTATAAGTGTCTGTAGATTTAAATTTCAATGCATATCTTTAAATGCTGCAGGATTTTTTTCTCTAGAGGTATTTATTTTTATTTTTATGAATATATACACATGCAACATTTTACATTGTTGTTGTTTTGGCTGTTGACAGTATTTTCTGATTAATGGTGTGATGAATATGAGGCATTCAGAATACATTTAGACCAGAATTTTAAACTTGACTTTATCCTAGATTTGTGTACTTTAAAAGCATGCAAATGCGTGCATATTTCATTAGATAATGTGTAGATTAATATTATTACCTTTACTGGGGCTAAGTAATCAGTATTCAGTAATCAGTATTCAATCAAAAATAAAGAATTTTTTTTTCAGATTACTTTTTCCAATTAGTAACTTAACACATTATTTTTCAATTTTTCAAGAAAATATCCAAGTTACTTTTAAAAATGCATCACTTTGTTTTCTAAATTTCTTCCCACGTTAAGAGAAACTGAACTTTTTATAACATTAAAAACAAACAAGCAAGCAATGGTCAAATACATTTCTTACATGTGACTGTATTTGTACTGGTTGAAATATATAATTTTTTTTAAATACATTTGTGTGCTGTGAATTATGTTGTGAATTCAACAACATAATGGTGAAAAATATTGCATATTTATATATCATTTATCTAAAAAAAAGAAAAAATGATGTGCCTTTCAACAGTATTTTTTTGGGAAGTATTAAAAGATCTCCAAAATGAACACTAATATGTATAATAATGTGCTCTGGAAATGTATACAAATTAGCACATATTAAATAAGATAATGCTTTTTTGCATATTTAAACATAACTGTGATTAATCAACATTTCTTGCTTGTCAACCGTAAACCTGATGATAGAATTAATCTAATAAACTATATTAATTACTGAAGAATTGTTTATTCTGGCTATAATTAATAATAAATGTTGTTGTCATCCTTGCATCACGGCAATGAGCCGCTCGAGGTCATGCACCAGAGTGATTTCCCATGCTTTAATACTAAATAACATCATACAAAGACGAGCACCTTTCCATAAAGCGCATGAGCCAGAAATGGGATTTTCCTCAAGGCTCGTCCACTGAGTCCCATGCTCCTCCTGTGTGCAGACAGAGACACTCGTGAAGATCATTTCTCAGAGACTCTCAGTACTAGTTGCATGAGAAGCAAACACTCACTGGGCGAGGCTCCTCAGGGTTAAGCTCAGACGGGTCACGTCGCTCTCCATGAAGTTCATAGTGCCCAGTTCCTCCAAACTCAGCAGCTGCTGTCTGGGGTAGATGATGTGACGCTGCAGGGAGAGTTCAGATCAAGTCTGTGAGGTCCAGCAGAAGATCAGAGACGTTCAGTAGCACTGAAAACACACTCACCTTCATCAGCTCCTCCAGACAGGACAGGTAGATGTGGAATATGGCGCTGGCGCTCGGGGGCCCGATGTACTGCTTTATATCAGCTCGGTCCACGAAGGCCAGATCGATCTTCTCCGTGACGTTGGATGTGGTGAGGATCACAACATTCGGGTGCCTGAATCAGCCAAACACGAGGTTTATATCAATTGCCCATTTTTCCTTCCATGATGCATTTCAACATGCATTTTGCATAAAAAGAAGCGCAAGGTGGAAGTGTAGGTTATTATATCTTAACAAAAGACTACAAAAAGAAACCTTTATTTATTTAAATGATGTGATCATGCACAATGAGAACAGGAGCGTGCATCGAGTATCAAGTCATTCTGATTCCAAGCATGCCTTTGTAGATGAAAGTGAGTGAGTGCTGCAGAAGAGATGAAGAGAAGCTGACCGTTTGATCTGGTCGAGCTGGGTCAGCACTGAATTGACCACCCTAATAGCGTCAGATGGCTCTGTTCCTGCTTGAGCGGCGCTCCGTGCAGCTGTGAGGCTCTCCACCTGACAAACACACTTCATTATCCAGCAGAAACTGCAATGTTTCTACACAGCATATACACAACTTTCACTGATTCCAATAAAACATAGGAAGTGCTACAGCTTGCTCAACTCACAATATGCACAATATTTGTAACTTATTTTGCACAATATGCACAATTTTGTAGCTTTTGTAACAAATATATATATATATATATATATATATATATATATATATATATAAAGGAGTTTTTTTTACATTGAATAATATTTTATTTTATTTTTATTGTTTTATTTTATTCCAATATTTTTATTATTACTTTTATGTATATTTTCATATTATTATTATATGTTTTATCTAATATATATATATATATATATATATATATATATATAGTTTTTTTCTAAATGGCTAGTGATGGAAAAAAAATTAATGCACTACAATTTTTAACATACAGAAATTTGGGAGCATTTTTTTTTATTGTACAAACAATGCAACGCTGGGTCAAAAAAAAAATCCTCTGGATCCATTCCAAAATTGGCAGAAAAATTATGCAATTTTAGACCGTTTTTCAAAGCTCATTCATAAAACAAATTAAATTAAATTAAATCAAATTTATGCATTTAGTAGATGCTTTTATCCAAAGCGACTTACATTGCATTCAGGCTATCGATTTTTACCTATCACGCAAATGCATTTTTAATAATATTATCACAGTATTTCAATGGTCAAATAGCAAAAGTTCTTAACTTTTCATTATTTTTTCTTAGGGGTGGAAATAAATTATTTTCCAAACACATTTTTGCGCTCAATTGTGATGTAAAATGTTCAACTAACGTGTCTATAAAATTGCGGTGAAATATTGCATATTTATATATTATTTATTTCTAAAAACTTTTTTTTTCTGGTGATGTATAATAAAAAGAGACATCTAAAATACTCTTTCATTCTTGATATGTTCCGGAAATGTATGCACAAATTAGTGCATATTTAATAATATAAATATATACAATTTGTTTTAAAAGAAACTAGTACGAAATACCGTGAGCTGCAATTTTGCAAAGTATTTCCAAATTATTCTGCTTATCAGTTATAACTAATAGTTGAGGACTAAAAAACAAGAGTATCAAAATATCAAAGCTGTTTTAATAAAAACGGATCATTCATGATGAGTGAGTCAAATGCGACAAAATAAAAGAACATTATTGGTGTAAGAGAACCTCATCAATCAGGACAAACACCAGGGCGTCTTTATCATCGATGAGCTCCTGGATCTTCTGAAACATCTTTGTGACCAGTTTCCCACTCTGTAAAAGCAGTCAGATGTTAATGAGGGTTCAGACACGGATCTGAGGAAGCGTTTCAGAGATCCAGCCGTACCTCGGAGAACCACTTGGAGAAGAGACTGTGGCTGTTAATCTCCACGAACTGGCTGTGTGCATACCTGTTTAGAGAGGAAACACACAAATAATGACGACACGGGACACTCAGCAGCTGCCTCTGTGATTTTCTGAAGGTGTCTCACCTGTCAGACAGTCTGATGGAGAGCTTCTGGGCGAGTCCTTTACACAGAGACGTCTTCCCTGTGCCAGGCGGCCCTGAGGGGACACGCAACTGTATAAACACAGCAGGCATGAAGACAGAAACCACTGAGCTTATAGTGTCTTACCGTGAAGTAACACCACACGATTCCAGGCGATCAAATTGCTGTCCACATTTCTGTCAGAGAAGAAAATCATCGTCGAAACATAATCCAAGAGCTGGAGAGATAAAGTGAAGAGAGAGGTCATGTTATGGCTAGTGTAAAAAAAAATAAAAGATTTTACTAGAAAGACAGAAATATGGATCAATGGGTGGTGGTGGTCTAATAAATTGTTAAGCACTGTGTGTGTGTGTGTGTATCCTTTATTCGTCCCTCCTGAACATAAACAAAAGTGTCCCTTGAGGGTCAAAATGACCCGAAGGCTAAAAATGACACTCATTTTACTTATTTTCTTAGTCCTGAATTCTCATGATGATCCATTTGCGTTTTATTTTTCTAAATATTTATATAGGTTTTTCTTTTTTGGTGATTGTTATTATATTTACCTTTTATTCTGGATGTTTAAGAAAATATAACATTTCACAAAAAAAAAAAAAAAAGGGTCTCTGATGCCCTCTGGTGGAGAAAAATGACAAAACTGCATTTTATGGTTAGAGCCACTATATAAGGGCCTATAGAACCCTATGGAGATTTTTAACAGCAAAACAAGTGAAACATGAGAAATGAGTTTGGTTGTTTACGGATTCAAATATATATTGAAACATTACAAATCCATATTTTGAATAAAAAAGACAAAAAAAATTCTAACTGAATTATCACCTAAAGTATGTATATTCATACAGTTTCATTAATATGAAAATTATATAATATATATTTTTTTTAAATATAAATATGATATAAATTCATTGGTCCTCACCACATCACTCAAATTTAACCATTAAGTAAAAAAAAATGTTTTATATATATATATATAAGAAAAAAAAAAAAAAAAAAATTATATATATATATATATCCCAGCAGAAACATGAAAAATATTATAATGTGCTCTATGGGAGTGTTTGTACTGTGTGTGTGTGTGTGTGTGTGTGTGTGTGTGTGTGTGTGCGTGCTATGTCTGCATTGAGGATATTCTAGATTCTCAGCCCTTCGTTTGGTTATATTAAAAAAATCACATGTGATAAAAACCAGTTTTCTCATAAATCCCATCATTCCAAGGGACGGGTGAAGGATACATAAAAAATGTCAAATGCCCTCTGCTGTGATAAAGGATTTTAATAAGCATAATTCTGCTACATAATTTAAGTAATTTCAAGATAACTGTGAATAAGCGGTTCTTACTTGTGTTTTGATGCCTTCCTCATAAATCAAGCTTTCCCAAATGCCATGAAACTCAGCTGGAAGACATGAAGAAGAAAAAGATGATGTCTTAAAGATTAGTTCAAACTATGCAGCTCTCTTGAACAATATAATGTGTATAGTCTGTTTGTTTTGTCACACTTTCTTTGTGGTGAAAACCATACTTTAGATTAACATTTTGATTCAAATTTATTTAAGACTCATTTGTGCAATAAACATTAGATTTGGATTAACCTGATTAAACTTTTTTTTAATGCTATCCAAACAATAAAACACGTCTATGGGTCAAAGACAAAAAATGGTTTAATCATAAAAACAATCTTAAAACAAAAAAAGTGTAATACTGCTTTAACATTTGACATTTTATTCTCCAAAAACTTTTTTGTAAGTAGACACTTTACATACATTTAATGTGCTTTTATGAACATAAAATCACTTTTGTAATTGTGTTTTCTTCCTTTTAATGTCTCTTATAGTTCTATTAACTTTCATTTCAGTTTTATTACATCAAATTAACATGGGAAACGTTGCCTTTCAGGTAAATTAAATGTTTCTTTATTTAATCAAATAATAGGTTTAGTTAGCAATAATACTGACACAGAAGAGCAATAACTCAAAGAATAATTTTTAAGGGAATAGTTAATGCAAAAAATAAAATTCTGTTGTTATTATTTTATGCCTCCAAGTCATTTCAAACCTTATTATTATTATTATTATTTTCAGTGATACAGGCAATAACATATTGAGTAAAATGTTTAAGCAGTTATTTTCTGTTCTATTTGAAATGGATGCAGATTTAAAGATTTTTTAAGATTTATATCACAGACAGAATAACAGCATAAAGGTTCGGATCAAGTTAATAATCACAGAATTCTAATTTCTGGATGAATGATTCCATTAAAGGAATCTTTGAATGTGATTTGCATTAAAAGGGGCGTGTCATGCATAATCACCTGCTGGGAGGAGCCAATGATTGGCAGCAGAAAGCTCCTCCTCCTCTTCTAGAGCAAGCGTGCTGGGACTGTCATCATTCAGAGAGAAGATATGGAGACAAAGGTTGTGAGCCTTCAGATCCACAAGCTGTAGGATATAAAAGAAACATCACAGCCATAAACCTCAGACTTGACAAACAACATGTAAAAACTCATCAGTTTTAGACATTCCAGAAATTCATTCCATGAAGTACAATGTTCACAGATGATGATAAAACTCTGTTAATTACTTTTGGACCGGTTAAATCCGCCACAGCGACCGACTCCACATTTCTGGTTAGAAATTCATCATCAAACTCTGTCCATCTGTAGGAGGCTAAAACAGTGCTGTGTCGATCCAACAGAGACAACACATGCGTCCTCACCTCTGACCTCTTCACTGTGCTGCAAACACAGATCCACACCGTTTGAGACATTAGAAACGCTGTTGACAACTCGTTATACTTCGGAAAAGTGGAAAGGATATTGAATGAAGAAAAAAATTGTAGGATGAAGGGAGAGTGTCTGAAAAAATAACGATAGACACTAGGGTTAATTTTTGGCTGCATTTATTTGATCAAAATACAGTAAAAAAAAATTTGAAATATTATTACAATTTAAAACAGCTGTTTTCTATGTCAATATATTTTAATATAGAATTTATTTCTGTGATGCGCAGCTGTATTTTCAGCATCATTCCTCCAGTCTTCAGTGTCACATGATCTTCAGAAATCAGAATAATATGATGATTTACTGCTCAAGAAACCACTCTGATTAAAATCAATGTTGAAAACAGTTGTGCTTTGTGGAAACCATGATACACTTTATTTTTTCAGGATTCACAGATGAACAAAAGTTAAAAGAACAACATTTAATTAAAAGTTTTAATGAGTTGAATGCATCCTTGCAGGACAAAATGTTCCTTTCTTTTAGAATGATTGTAAACCTAAATGTAAATGTGAACCTAAATCAGTATCTGTAGAATAACGCAAGGGTCATTAAATCATGATTTACCTCTGAGATTTGACATTAACTTCTATGTGCACTTCAGGGCGGACGATGGTGACATCGGACATGTGATGGTCAGAAATGTCCATTACTGAAACTGAAAAACACACAACACACACAGTCTGACAACGAAGAATACACAATATCACGCATGTGACCCTGGAGCACAAAAGCAGTCTGAAGTCTCTGGGGTAGCCTATATTTGTAGCAATAGACAACAATACATTGTATGGGTCAAAATAATGCATTTCTCTTTTATGCCAAAAATCATTAGGATATTAAGTAAAGATCATGTTCCATCAAGATATTTTGTACATTTCCTACCATAAATATATCAAAACTTAATTTTTGATTATTAATATTCATTGCTAAGAATTCATTTGGACAACTTTAAAGATGATTTTCTCAATATTTAGATTTTTTTGCTCCCTCAGATTCCAGATATTCAAATAGTTGTATCTCAGCTAAATATTATCCGATCATAACAAACCACACATCAATGGAAAGTTTATTTATTCATTTGTATACATCTCAAATCTCTAAATGACCTTTATGGGTTGTGCTCAAGAGTCACATTTATAAACAAACCCTTTAGCAACCTCGCAGAAACTAGCTAACTTTGCGGAAAGCTAATTAATAAACAACCGATTATCAAGCAACATTTAACCCCGCTGAAACAACTTTTTTATTTCTTGGGTCTACTGATAATTATTTTGTTAACTGCCGTGTTTATGAACACATAGAGTAAAGGAAGAAAGCAGAAACAGAGATAAACACACTTACCTCACAACAGCTACAGACAGAACTCGAACTTCCCGCGCTCACGCTGACGTCAGCCTGCCCCGGAAACGACAACGCCTGAAACCGGAAGTTATGCGGAGCTGCTAATGCTAATGCTGTTGTCGTTGTTGTGTCGAAGAGCGAGACATACGCGTATTCTACAAGAACAAACCTGATTTTTCAACATAAATAAGGGCAGAAATGGGGAAGAAGCACAAGAAACACCGAGCCGAGTGGAGGAAGGTTGAAGGAGGTAACTTAACGTTACAATATGTATACGATAAAGCGCTTCAATTCATTCTTATATACATATATCTTATATTAATTTATAATTATATCTTTTGTTCGTTGTCTAAATCATTCGATTTTTATATTCTGAGGACCTCCATCATAAAATATGTTTTATATCGTGAGGGTTGTGATGTTATAGATGTGTTGAATATTATTGGGAAAGTATTTAGTTTTCTCCGTTTTCATTACTGTACTGTTAAATGTATCATTTAGTTTCTTCCATACTTGTTCTATTATTAATTTAATTATTGTTCTACTAAAATATGTTTTTTTCGCTCTTATTCCTATTATTTTTTAGTAAAAAAAAAATAAGTTTACATTATTTTAATAAAATGGTTTATTTAATAATTGTTCATTTCATGATAATTGTTTTACTAATATTTTAATAAAATGGTTTATTAAATAATGGTCCATTTTATAATAATGGTTTTATTATTATTGAAACAAAATGGTTTATTAAGTTAGCTTATAATATTTTTAATTCAATTATTTATTTATTATAATATTATTTTATTCTTATTATTGTTTTAATTATTTTATTGTTTATTTACTTACATATATATATATATATATATATATATATTTACATTTATTCATTTAGCAGACGCTTTTATCCAAAGCGACTTACAGATGAGGACAGTGGAAGCAATCAAAAACAACAAAAAGAGCAATGATATATAAGTGCTATAACAAGTCTCAGTTAGGTTAACACAGTACACCTAGCATGGGATTTTAAATAATATAATAAATAAAAAGAAAACAGATAGAATAAAAAAAAGAATAGAGCAAGCTAGTGTTAGAGGTCTTTACACATACATACACACACACACACACACACACATACAGACATACAATTGCATAATTAATGAAAAGAAAATAGAATACAAAAAGATTAGAAAGGTAGTTAGATTTTTTTTTTAAATAATAGAATTAGAATAGTGAGTGCTAAAGTTAGAGGGTCAAATAAAGATGGAAGAGATGTGTTTTAAGCCGATTCTTGAAGATGGCTAAGGACTCAGCTGCCCGGATTGAGTTGGGGAGTTCATTCCACCAGGAGGGAACATTTAATTTAAAAGTCCGTAAAAGTGACTTTGTGCTTCTTTGGGATGGCACAATCAAGAGATGTTCACTTGCAGAACGCAAGCTTCCAGAGGCACATAAGTCTGAAGTAACAAATTTAGGTAAATGGGTGCAGAGCCAGTGGTAGTTTTTTAGGCAAACATCAATGCCTTGAATTTTATACGAACAGCTATTAGAAGCCAGTGCAAATATATATTACATTTGTTACCCTAAATATATATTTATATATTTTAATAATAATAATATAATATATTATTTATACTAAAATGTTTTTAATCGTATTCGTATTATTTTTTTTAGTAAAAGAATTTATTTTATTTATTAGTTTAATTATTATTTTATATATATTTCTATTATATATATATATATATATATATATATACACACACACACACAAATTTTTTATTTTATTTCATTTTGTACATTTGTTACCCTGTCCCCTCTGAAGAGTTTTTATTGCCATTTCCATTGGCCTCTTTGCGTGTTGTTTTTTTTTTCAGACTATGAGGACAAAGCCCTTGATAAGCCCCTGAAGCTGGTGCTCAAGGTGGGCGGCAGTGAAGTGACCGAGCTCTCCGGATCCGGACACGACTCCAGTTACTATGACGACCGCTCTGACCACGAGTGGGAGAGGCACAAAGAGAAGAAGAAGAAGAAGAAGAAGAAATCGGAGAAAGAGAAATACGTAGATGATGAGGAGAGGAGGAGGAGGAAGGTGAGTGAAAGAGCCACTCTTAAACACTCATATTTAGACATGAATGAATCATATTGTGCACAGTATGAGAATATTCAAGAAGCATATCCATCATATCAGATGAGCTTATACCTCTAGTAGACTGCCAAAAGTTAAAGTTAAGACAGTTTTACACAAAATAGGATTAAAAATGCAGTAACTAATTTCAATAGAATGATTGGATGTTACTTGATGAATTAAACATGTAACATAATGCACCATAAATCTGAAAAAGAAAAAAAACTATAGCACACAAAAATAACAAAAGCATACACCAAAATTGCTAAAACTTTAACAAACATTGTACTGAAAATTGAAAATCTAAAAACAAATGCTAATTCAAAATAAATAAAACTATAATGATACTTAATTTTATGAAAATAACGCTGATTCTGACGGGGATGTAATAATTTACTAAAACTAAAGCCATACAAAAACAAAAACGTTTTTGTTACTTTTAATAAACTGGACAATAACTGCAATAAACTTTAAATGTAAATAACATTTTTTTATTATTATTTCAGCTAGTTGCCAAAAACAACATTTATCTTTGTAAATGTAGTTTAACCTAATGCACTAAAATAGCTAAAACTGAAATAAACATTAATAAAAAAAAATAGACACATTTTATACAAAATAAATAAACACAACTAAACAATTACAAATAAAATAGGAAAATGCAAAAATAATATGAAATATATTTTAAAAAATGTAATAGAATCTCAGTGATTTTAAAATAACACTATTGTATTAAGTTTTTGTTCAATTATAATTTTCATGACTATTGTTTGTTTTTCATTTTCTTTCTTTGTTTATTTGATAAAATAAAAAAGTTTTATATGTTTGTATTTAGAAAAAAAAGTGTAATTACAAGTGACAGCTAAAATTTCTAATAATTCTAACTATTTAAACCATAAAATAACACTAGTTTGCATTGGCAAAAATCACTCACATTTTTCTTAAAGGGGTCATATGATGCTTTTTTAAAGATCATTATTTGGTGTATTTGGATGTAACAGAATATGTTAACATGCTTTAATGTTCAAAAAACACATTATTTTTCAAAACTGTACATTATTGTAGGTCCTCTATATCCCGCCTCTCTCGACCAAAGCCCCTCCTTCTAGCAAGCACAGTCTGCTCTGATTGGCCAACTGACCCAGTGCATTGTGATTGGCCGAACACCACAAGCACTTGTCAGAAATGTAACGCCCCTTTCCATACTCGCGAGCTTCTTCTTTCAAAATAAATCTAAAGACAGTTAATAATGTATTTAGTTTCACCATCAGTTCAAGCTGAAAGAGGAACAGAGTCCTGACAGACACAGTGATGAAGCTCATATTAAGCTCTCTCTCTCTCTCTCTCTCACACACACACACACACACACACACACACTAGCTGATTCAGAAGTGCCAGATTGTCGTAGCAAAGTCAGAATGACCTCCTCTCCTAGATTCATGAAACGATTGTCCATAAAATGCGTTGCTGTTCTGTTGTAAGTAATATTAAAGATTGCTAAATGCATCTACTTTCAGAAGAACAAATAAAGTTCTTTTGCTTTCTTCTAGATACACACACATCTCCCTGACATGACTGCTTCAACACTTAACTGTGTTACTGAAACCACGCCTGCTTTCTTTGCATCAACTTTTGGGCGGCATTATGCAAATATTTCCACATAGTGATGTAGACATGTGGGGGTGTGTCTAAACGAGGTGTTTTAGGGGGGCGTGGCTTAACTTTGATAAAGAATATCTCTATGGATTTGAGACTGTAGTCTTTGTAACTTTGTAACAGATCTTCTTCATGCTCCAAGAGCACTCCAAAGAGAAAGAAATGATTGAAATCGCATCATATGACCCCTTTAAATGTAGTTACTCACCTTTCATCACACAAACGCTGTATGTATTTGATCCAGGAGGAGAAAAAGAAAAAGCGTGGGAGAGAGCAGTCAGAAAGCGCTGGCAGTGCACCGGTGGAGCCCTTCACCCTGCCGAAGCCCGTGGAGGTAAAGCCGGCGAAAGCCTGATCCAGAGGATAGTTAGGATATTTTGAGTGCTGTGACTGAATGACCGCTGTGCCACAGGTGCTTCCAGAGGAGAAGAAGCGGAAGCGGGACAAGTTTGAGTCGGAATCAGAAGCAGATGAGTTTGTCCCTGTAGTGAAAGTAGAAGTGGAGCAGCCGGCAGATCGACCCGTACGAGCCTGTCGAACTCAACAAGGTACAACTATCTTCCACTAATGATAAGAACCTGCACATTAGTTAACATTAGTGCATGCATTAACTAATAAGCTATGCATTCAGTGTTAGTTCATGTGCAATATTAATATTAACAGATACAACATTTAATTTGAAAATGATTGATTGCATTAGAGTTTTTTGCCTCTATTTTGAGCAAAGCGTACTAAAATGTACACTTGAATTCTTTACAATAAGGGTCCAGTTAGTTCATGTTAATTAATGCACAAGTACCAGTACATTTTGATACAGTATTTATTATCTATTTAGTTAAAATAGAAGTATTTTGATGGGCTCCGTTTTGCACAAAGTGTTGTAAAAGTACTCTTTCAGCAGTTTCCGAATCCTTAAATTCAAATAAATGTAAGTTCATTTAAATTAAACAGCTGTTTAAAAGACATTCTCGGTTCAGTTCTGAGTGATGCACAACCCTGGTATCCATCAAAACAAATCACAAATGACTTGCTAGTGATTTTTGTATTATTTCTGTCCTCTAGAAAACGAATGCACCCCTCGCCAGCAGCTCTTGGAGCATTTCTTGCGTTTGCTTCAGAGGTGAGCATCTGGAAAAGCGATTCTAATCTTTCCTCTTATCTGCATCGGATAAGGACAGTCTTTCTGTCTCGACAGGAAAGATCCACACGGATTCTTCGCCTTCCCGGTGACAGACGCCATTGCTCCAGGATACTCCATGATAATCAAACATCCCATGGACTTCAGCACAATGAAGGACAAAATCGATGCTAACGAATACAAAACTATCACAGAATTCAAGGTGTGCAAGTGTCCTACATACTAGGCTTTACTAAAAGCCTTTGAACTGTGAGAGTGTAAGTGTTTTGTTTCTGACTCTCCAGGCAGACTTCAAGCTGATGTGTGACAACGCCATGGTTTATAACCGGCCCGAGACGGTTTACTACAAAGCTGCTAAGAAACTCCTCCACACCGGATTCAAAATGATGAGCAAAGTAACATTTTTAATGCGCTTTGGTTTTGGTTATTTTCTGTCTTTGTTGTTCATCCGTGCCATCATTCCCATTCGATTCGGATGCATGTGGTTATAGTAAAACTTGGATACAAGGTTATTATAGTTAACTATAACTAAAAGCATTTGATTTATTTTTAATAAACGTGACTTTCATAACTAAAACATATTTTATTTTGGCTGGCTGTCAATGCGGCCTTTCTCAGTTTCATTTAGTTTACCTAAAATAACTCCGACTAAATAAACTAAACCTAATGAATAAATATAATTTAAAAAATGACAACTTTTACTCAAATTAAAGTTGACTGATTCAATTCAGATATATATATACAAAAAAATAGTAGAAATGCTTCTTTTTGTGTGTTTTTTTAAATAAATAGTATATTTTCCATTACAAATCATATGAGCTGGATAATACTGAATATGATTTAAGAATATTGTTGCTCATGAACAGAAGCTGACTTTTTCAGCATTTGCGTTGTCGGAGATATTAGGGAATTTGAAAAAATTTGAGTACAAAGCCTGGAAATTTAATAGGCAAAATTAATCAAATTAATACATTATTTTAAAAATCTTAAAAATTAAATAAAAAATCTGAAAGTGGTGGAAAAGTGAACTTAAATATATTAAAATTATTATTATATTCAGTACATTTAATATGTATTTTAAGATTACATTTATTCAAATAGATTTGGTTCTGGAGAATTGATTTATTTTTTCCGAATTTAATAATTTGAGTTTGTTTGTTTTTAGTATGAGATTGGACAAAGACTTGAATCAGCACACTGTTATTGTATTGCACTGGTGAGATGATCAGTTTTCTCGAGTGCTCTGTGGATTCAGAGACGAGTATCTCCACCATCCAGTCACTTTCTTGATTTGAATCCATCCCGTGTTGGGTGTCCCGCGTCTCCCATCCTCATGGCAAACCTAAGCGCTCCCGCAGGAGGAGTAAATGGGTGCTGTGTTGCTCTATTTGTGCTGTGTTCACAGGAGCGGCTGTTAGCTTTGAAGCGCAGCATGTCGTTTATGCAGGACATGGATTTCTCTCAGCAGGCTGCCATTCTGGGAGATGACCACATCACGCCTGAGGAACCGGTGACGGAGATCCTGCCCATCCATACGGAGTACCCCAAAAAGTCCAAGAAGCAGCCTGTGAAAGAGCCTATCATCAGGTAAAGCAGCGATCTGCTGTAGTTTTGAATGTGTTTGTGAGCGTGTGCTGGAGCAGATGTGTTGCTCGTCTAGTGATCTGTATGAGCTGGAGGGCAACGCCTGCAGTTCGACCGACAGCACGGCGGAGGAGCATGTGTTGGCGCTGGTGGAGCACGCGGCGGATGAAGCACGGGACCGACTCAACCGCTTCATGCCAAACTCTAAGGTGCAGCTGAGCTTTAACCTCATGTTTCTGGGTACAACGGTTGAGTTGTGGGTCATGCAATTTGGCAAAAATGAAGTAATATGCGAAATGGCATTGCAATTTAAATGTATATTTTCTTGTACATGACCCTGGACCATAAAACTAGTCATAAGGGATTTATGCATCATCTGAACCTGATTAAATCATCTCTCCATTGATGTCTGGTTTGTTAGGAGGACAATATTTGTCTGAGATGCAACTATTTGAAAATCTGGGTGTGCAAAAAAGTCTAATTATTGAGAAAATCACTTTTAAAGTTGTTCAAATGAATTCTTAGCCATGCATATTATTAATCAAAAATTAAGTTTTGATATATTTATGGTGAGAGATTTGCAAAATATATTCATGGCACATTATGTCTACTTTATATCCTAATGATTTTTGTCATTAAAGAAAAAACGATAATTATGACCGATACAATGCTTTATAAATAAAGAGAGAAGAATGTATTGTTGGCTATAGCTACAAATATCCCTGTGCTAAATATGACTGCTTTTGTGCTCCAGGGACACAAATGTTCAGTGTTTAGTGCAAAATGAAAATTACATTTAAAATGAAATGGAACATAAGTTTAGCAATATTAATTTTGAAATGTAATATGCAAAATGGCAATGTATTTTTGTATTTAAATTGATATTTTCACATGCATATGTGCAATGTTTAGTGTAAACTGCATTTTTTTTAATACTGTATAATTTAAATTTGCCATTATATAAATTTAAATATAGAAATACATTGCCATTTTACATTTAAAAATAAATATTGCTACCCATACATTATGTTTATTTAAATACAACACTTTTCATTTCAAATTATATGATCAAATGTATGATTTTTAGGATTCCCATTGTCAGAAATATCATGGAATTATTAACATAATCAAATCTTTTAAAGTTATATAAATGTTTATTCAATATTTAAAAATTATAATGTATGTGTAATTTATGTATTTTAAGATCATGTTGCTTTGAATAAATCTTGCCTCTTTGTGAGCTAGAAATATTTTTTTAAAAGGTAAATCTTAAATATTTCTTCTTGATTTTCCTAATTTGATTCATATTTTTGTAACTCCCATAACTGTTTGATTTCAAGATGAAATCGAGTGTGGATCAAACTGAGGATTAAAATGAATAATTTATATAATTTCCTAATGTTTCAGCTTTCAAAAAGATAATATTTTAAGTTTAAATTAAATATTATATAAGCAGTCAGCAGAACCTGTCTGGTGTGTACTATATGTTGTTCCCTCGACCGCATCAGGAGTCATGTAATGCAATATTACCATAGTTTAGTTCCCCTAACCAGAACATTTTTTATTTTGCATGTAGATTGGGTACCTTAAAAAGGACTCTGAAGGTTCCCTCATCTACACTGTTGTTAATCAAGATCCTGAAGCAGAAGGTATGAGCATCACCCTTTCAATGTCTACTACTTTATATAGTGGAATATATATATATACAGTACAGACCAAAAGTTTGGACACACCTTCTCATTCAAAGAGTTTTCTTTATTTTCATGACTATGAAAATTGTAGATTCACCTGAAGGCATCAAAACTATGAATGAACACATGTGGAATTATATATGGAATTATATACGTAACAAAAAAGTGTGAAACAACTGAAAATATGTCATATTGTAGGTTCTTCAAAGTAGCCACCTTTTGCTTTGATTACTGCTTTGCAGTTGTGTTGTGCAGAAGTCAGGTGGATACACAGCTTTATTGTTGAGTATCATATTAGATCCATCGGACTTTTATGGCTCATATAGTATGATATAGTGACAATACAGAGGAAAAACTACTCAGCTTTATTTTACAAAAGCCCAAACATTTTTTCCAGATGATGTTTATATGGACAAAAAGATGAAATTGTGATGCTTTTAATGTGAATCAATGAGATTCTATATAATATTAGTGCTGTCAAATGATAAATCACGATTAAATCCATCCAAAATAAAAGTGTTTACATAATATATGAGTGTGTACTGTGTATATTTATTATGTGTATATAAATACAAACACATTCATGTATATATTTAAGAAAAAATGCTGTTTATATATTAAATAGATTTATCTATAATCTAAAATATAATAATATAAAATGTGTATATACATTTATACAGTACTTTTCAAATATATACTGTGTGTGTGCGTGTTTCTGCATAATACACATTACACATGTAAACAAACTTTTATTTTGCATGGGATTAATTGCGATTAATCGTTTGACTGCACTAAAAATTCTATAATTATTTATCAGTCATCACTCTATATCTCCAATGAAGTGTCTTAGTTAAATGATATTTAAATGATCCAAACATATAATGCATTGCAATCCAGTGATGTTTGAGAGTTGAAGAAATAAAACGCTCCCCAAAAGAATGATGATCAGAATTGGTCCTCACATTTGAACATGATTTTTATAAAACAAATATAATGCAATAAGCTTTAAAGGGTTAAAAATGTCACTTTATGACAGAAAGGTTGCAGAAAGTTTATCCAGAGCAATAACATCATGTGTCTGAAGGATATATTGATTATTGTTTACAGAGGAAGAGACTCATCCTATAGATTTGAGCACTTTGGCAAATAAGCTCATACCTGGATTGACGTCGCTGGGTTTTAAAGATGACAGGAGGCACAAAGGTAACATTAATATAAGCATGAATGTTTTTTTGTAAGGTTTTGAGTCACAGCACTGTCTCTAAAATGCTAGACGAGTCACTAATTAAATCATGAATCGCAACCACGAGTCTCTGAACTTTGAGCAAAGAGATTCTCTCCAGTGAGTTTGTCCTGTTGTTTGGTTTCAGTGACGTTCTTGAGCAGCGCGTACAACACCCAGACCCTTCAGAACAACTCCGTCTATCCCGACCTGCTTCCAGAGGAGATGGACATGCTGTGCTCGGCTTACGGAGACGAGACCGGGGTCCAGTGTGCTCTCAGGTGTTTAGATCAAACCCGTGGATCAGCATTATCAAGCTGTTGCGTTTGTCATTATCAAGCTGTATCTGTGTGTGTTTGCTTCAGTCTGCAGGAGTTTGTCAAAGGTTGTGGGAGTTTTACCAAAAGGCTTGTGGATGGTTTGCTGGATAAAATGACGGCCGGTGATCATTCGAAAGCCATCATTCAAATCCGACAGGTGTTAAAATAAACTAAACTGTGTATATTGACCTGCTGCTTTTTTTTTTTTAGGGGTTTTTAAACATTCTTCGAGTTTTGTGATCATTGACTAACAGCAACACGCTTCTCTTCTGTTAATTGTTTTTTTTTTGAACGAAAGTTCTATTTCTATTCCGCAAGGATTCATTAAATTGATCAAAAGTGACAGTTGAGACATTTAGAATGTTACAAAAGTTGTCTGTTTCAAATAAATGCCGTTCTTTTGAACGTTCTATTCGTCAGAGTATCCTGGAAAAATACAAAATGTCACGGTTTACATAAAGATATTGGCCAGCACAGCTATTGTCAATATTGATGATAATCAGAAATGTTTCTTCAGCAGAAAATTTTGTATATTTTCATGATTTCTGAAGATCATTTGACACTGAAGACGGGAGGAATAATGAAAATTCAGCCGTGCATCACAGAAATAAATTACAGTTTAACACATATTCACTTAGAAAACAGTATTTTAAATTGTAATAATATTTCACAATTTTACTGTATTTTTGATCAAATAAGTCCCAGAGACTTCAAAATCTTTTAAAAAATCCTACCCACCCTGAACTTTTAAACAGGAGTGTAAAATATTATATACTGTAAATGAATATATAATGCATGTTTTTTTTATTTCAGAAAAGAAACTTGCCGATTGATGACACTAAATCTAGTTTAAGTGACATGCCGGTAAGAATTCAGTCTATTATCTTTCAAGTTTCAGATCTCTGAAAGTGCTGTTTGATGACATTTCTCTGTGTTTCTGTAGGGAGCAGATGGAAGTGGCATGGAATCTGGTTCAGTGCTGGATTTCATGTCCATTAAGAGCTACCCGGACAATCCTCTAGATATGCTCAACACATTAGGTGAGTCGTATATCACGCATCAGAACTGTGCTGGTGTTGGGTTTACTGATAGCGAGCGGATGGTTGGTGGTTTTCTGGTCTGCAGGTAAATGTGTGAAGAAGGAGCCGGAGCATGAAGACGGTCATCAGCACTTTGAGGACGCAGCTAAACTCCTGCAGGAGTTCCAGGACGCAGCGCTGGACCGAGTCGGATCCCGACCCTCCTCCAATCTTTCGTCCCTCTCAAACACTTCAGACAGGGATCAGCACCATTTAGGTACCGAGTCATATTTACAATTTATGCATCAAAGGTATTCATTCATTCACTGGGGGGTGATAATTTTGTGCAAAGACCAAAAAAAAAAAAAAAGTCAGTAGAAATAATATTTACATTTACATTTACATTTATTCATTTAGCTGACGCTTTTATCCAAAGCGACTTACAATTGCTATATATGTCAGAGGTCGCACGCCTCTGGAGCAACTAGGGGTTAAGTGTCTTGCTCAGGGACACACTGGTGCCTCACAGTGGATTCGAACCCGGGTCTCTCACACCAAAGGCATGTGTCTTATCCACTGCGCCAACAACACCATATGATTTTTATGATTTTTATTTTGTTTATTTTTTATACTGTAAGTTTCTTGAACTTTTAGCCAAAATATATTTTTTTAACTTCCAAAAGGGTGCATGTTTGTTTGTTTGTTTGTTTGTTTTTGTTGAGTATCATATTTTATCCATCAGGCTTTTATGGAACGTATAGTCTGATATAGTGAGAATAAAAAAATAAAATAAAAAAAAACTGTTAAATTTAATTTAGAGGCCCAAATTGAACGAAAAAAAAATACAAATTATTCATATTTTTATATATATATATATATATATATTTTTTTTGTGTGTGTGCTATTGAAAAAAAATAATAATAAATTATTATATATATATATATATATATCATTCAGATGCCTCTGTGTATCAAATATGATACAGTAATCTCTGTAGAGTTGACAGAAGTCTTGATGTTCTGTATATGAATCTGGTGTTTGTTCTCTGTGATCAGGAAGTTCACCTCATCTGGGAGATCAGACAGAGATGGTTCAGGACCCGTATGAGTTTCTTCAGTCTCCAGAGTCTGGATCCACCGCTAACAGCTGATGAGACTCTCAGACCCACACGCTGTAATTATGTGCTCTTCTAGGGGACTGTAAGCTTGTACAGATTCACTGCATCACGTGCTTGTTTTTTAATAAAAGCTCTGTATCTTGATTCCCCTTGATTGTGTTTTTTCTATGGTGGTAAAAAGCTGTTTTTTTTCACCTGACCACAGGTTTGATATGCAGTAGTGCTTTACCTTAAACTCGCATTTGTGTGTAGGTTTGCTTCTCTTTTTTTATCTTGTGAACTTTAGGAAGTTTGTACTTCACTTCCTCAAAACCCTTTGTCCTGATATCACTTTGCTTCTCAAATGGGAGGCATTTTACAAGCAGCAACCCAACAAAGTGACAGAATTGCTTAGTGCACGAAACTAAACATTTTAAACATTAATTGTGCACAGAGAAAGAAAATGAACAGAGTGGAAATAAATATCCAAAGTCATTGTTTAAAGCACCACTATTATGTAAATATTGGCGCTCTAGCGGTTAATAAACAGAACTGCACGAGTCCCGCGGAAGAACATTCTAACCGGATCTACTTCTCTAAGGTTATGTCTATGGCGATTCACGCAGGTATGTGTTACTCCGCAGCGGTGCCGACCCGAGCAGACCAAAATAGTCCAAAAATAATCACTTATAAATGTACCATAGTAATTCGGGATAAGACAAAAATTCGGTTTGGTAGATCAGTTTATGTTGTACTCGCTCATTATATACGGTTTGCAAATTTTGAACACAGAAAAAGTTCTATAGTGTTGCTTTAATGCAGATGTGATAATGTGAGATGTGACAAAAAACAATTTAAAATTCACAATGTTAATTTTATAGTGATGTGATAAAAGGCAGGTTTATTTTTGTAGCACATTTCACCCACAATGGTAATTCAAACTGGTTTACAAAAAAAATAATAATATTAATAATAGATGCATAAAAATTACATGCTAATGTATTTAAAATAGTAAAATATATGGATATATATTACATTGTTATCAGTAGTAGTATGCAGCACAGTGCGTATTAATTAAATGCACAGCTAAAAGAAAATTAAACATTTGTGTTTAGTATTTCGTGCATTAAATTAAGATATGAAAATGTTCTGCATATTTGCCTGCAGTGCAAAACACTTCAAATGTGCTGAACTCTGACATGGATTCATTGAGAGCTCTCATTTGCATTGGCTTTGCATGTCCTAGTGGTCACTAGGTAACAGTTAAAAGCTCCCACCCCTGACAACTTCCATGTTCTGTAGTTCTACTGTATTCACATTGTTTGAACGTTTCTGTATCACATTACAGTCAAACAATGGTCCACACTTTTCCGAAGTTTGAAATCCACTTTCATGATAGAATTTC